>NC_051070.1:48411955-48521955 GCF_004664715.2 Peromyscus leucopus
TCAGTAGAAGTCTAGGCCCGTGTCACCCAAATGCATGTGCTTCAGTAATACAGAAAGCAAAACCAAACACATGGACTTCAGGAATAATACAGAAAACAAAACCAAACACATATACTTCAGTAATACAGAAAACAAAACCCGAACCAAACCAAACAAAAACCCTCCAGCTCTCACTTTGAGGCTGTTCATTGACTTGAATTTCAGCCAAAATTGGATTTGTTGTGGGAGGGCAGGACGTCTTTCAGTAGGTTTACCGAGAAGGGGGAATGGGGACCGTGGCACAGGTGTTAGTATTCTGGCCCGCCCAGCACCCTGTCTGTCATCTTAGGTAAAGTCCTCTTTAAGAGAAAACCCCTCCCTCCCACCTCTATTCCCAGGAGGTGCGCACCTCCTCACCTCTTCCCTCTCCCCACCCCTGCTCCCTTCTCCGTTTAATAAAACTTTCCACGCGAGTGTCGCCTGCATGACGAGTCTTTCCTGCAGCTCCCACTTGCTGTGACCGCCACCTGCCTTGTCGGCATGGCGTGTCTGTGGGGTCTCCTCGGCTCCAACCCACCAAGGTCTCTTTCCCTCTGTTTTACAACAGTTATTGTCGTGGCCCAGATTAGAACTGACGTGGGCTTGGTATCTACATGGGTCACTGTGAAACACTCTGTATCAGGAGCACATGGAGCCTCCTTTCCAGGCGGAGACTGACCCGGAGAGAAGCCACTAGAATCCACATGGCCCCTTGCTAGTGTTTGTGTCCTGGCCATCTCCTGTTGGGCAGAAGGCCACAGTGGATAGGGCTAGAATTTGCGAGGCTTCCTGGAGGTTCATTCCATAGACATTCATCCCTTCAACTCATTCCTATGAAGTTTCCACTCTGGTTTGAGGAAGGGATTGGGAGATAAATAAAACAAAACAAAAAAAGACAGTTTATCTTCCAGGATGAGTAAGAGGGGTTTTTGGATGCGTGTAATATCTTTGTTTTCTAAACACACAGGCTGATTCACACGGGCTTGAGGTTGCTTATAGCCAGAGCACATAATGAGCATCACAAATATAAACAGAAGCACAGAATTGGACCTGATAAGAAGAAATACACAAAGGCATGTCAGCAAAGCACCCCCATCCAGTCTAGTGTTGATTTATCACATAACATCAGTTGAGATGGAGAAGTTCAAAAGTTTACATTTATGACTGATGCAAAGTGGATCGAAAAGAAAGGAAATCTGACAGTGGCTGGCTGCACAAGGCTCTAGAAAGTCAAAAGAAAACCTTACACAGGCCTTTGGAAACACTCCTTGAAAACTGGTATTGTTTAGCCAGGCCTGGTGGCACGTGCCTGTCATCCTGGCACTTGAGGGGCGAGGAAGATTAGGAGTTTGGGGTCATCCATTGATACGTAGTGAGTTTGAGCTACATGGGACCGAGTGGCAGAGCCCATCTTTACCAGTGTCTTACCAAGACTACATGGGAAATGGAGGGCTTGTCTATCTAACCACGTGGCATAAACCCTCACTAAGGCTGCTGGGCTTGATGGGACTGGCCTGTGATCCCAGCCACTCAGGGCTGAGCCAGGTGGATCACAGTTTCAAGGTCTGCCCCGTGCTACAAAATGAGTTCAAGGCCAGCCCCGGGAACTCAGTAAGAGCTTGTCTCCAAACTGAAAGTAACACAGGCTTTGGCTATCACCGGGTGGAAGAATACTGGGAGCCTGTGTGAGATGCTAGGTTGAACGGTTCAGGGCCTGGAGCGTTCTAGAAGTGCTCTACTCTAGCCTTGTGCTACCCCCAACCCCTGCACCTCTCTCTCCAGAGCATTTAATTTTGCGTTTGGGTGGGGAGTGGAGCTGCAAAGTGTAAGGTGTGAAAACCGAGGTAGGAGTTGCAGGAAGCCGAGCCGCCGGAGCCCCACGGGCCAGGTGAGTGTCCAGACGGTGTACCAGGCCCTATCTGCAGCCTTCAGCGGTTAGGGAAGGCTTCTGCAGCAGAGGTAGGGTGCTTGTCAGGGTGTGCAGGGTGGATGTGGGTGGACCTGCCCATGAGCATCCTGTGGCTGGAAAGATGACTCTAGGATGAGGAGGGAGAACCTGTCATTAAGAGAAGAGAGGGTATTTTATGCCTGTCCCTTGGTCATGTGCTTTCACCCGCCTCCTACCTTACAGTGGGAGTCAGACCACAGAGCTTTTATGCTCTGTTGTTTGAGGACTCTGGGAAACCCGCCGAGGCCTGGGATTTGTCAGCTGGTGGGACTGTCACTCTCCCCTGCCTGAACCGTCAGTGTCTGTGAAGATTCAGGGGGAGGCTTATCTGCTGCAGCCTGACTACTTCTACCCCACCCCCACCCTGTAGCCCCGGAGTTCTTGGCTAGGAACATATTTTAGCCATTGGAATCCATAGAGAGCTTGAGAATGAAACCCGTTTTTGATAATGTGCTCTGTTCCATGATTTTGACCATGAAGATTTTTTCACTATTAAATGGAGTGGAACATTTGAAACCATGTTTTCTTTTTCTTTCAAGTGTGTGCCCCCAGGCCTGGCCACATGTGTTTTCTTAAAAATTGGTGTTCTCGACCACAACCCATAGAACCATAGAGGCTATATATATAGCATGGAGGTCCCTAGGACGACTGCGGCTTATAATAAATTTCGGTTTTACTCAATTATTGAAAAAAAAAATAGCCAAATGAATGGAAACACATGAACTATGAACCAAAGGCTGAGGGGCCCCCAGCTGGATCAGGCCCTCTGAATAGGTGAGACAGTTGATTGACTTGATCAGTTTGGGAGGCATCCAGGCTGTGGGACCGAGTCCTGTGCTCATTGCATGAGTTGGCTGTTTGAAACCTGGAGCTTATGCAGGGACACTTGGCTCAGTCTGGGAGGAAGGGACTGGACCTGCCTGGACTGAGTCTACCAGGTTGATCGCAGTCCTCGGGGGGAGGACTTGCCCTGGAGGAGGTGGGAATGAGGGGTAGGCTGGGGAGGGGTGGGAGGGGGAGAATAGGGGAACCCATGGCTGATATGTAGAACTGAATGGTATTGTAAAATAAAATAAAAAAAAAAAAAAGAAAAGAAAAAAAAATTGGTGTTCTCAAGCTGGGTGTGGCTTTTTATCCCCTTTTATTCCCACTTTTTATCCCAGCACTCAGGAGGCAGAGGCAGGTGGATCTCTGTGAGTCTGAGTCCAGCTTGGTCTACAGAGAGAGTTCCAGGACAGCCAGGGTAACATAGAGAAACCCTGTCTTGAAAACAGCAGCAACAACAACAACAATAAAAACTTGTGTTTTTTCATGGATATATCTAGTTATAGATTGTTTTCTGCTATTGAATTGGTTTACTGGTTATTGAGACATTATCTTTTAGTCACTTTAAAATGTATTTTTACTAACGTTTAGAGAACTTTTTAAATGTATTTAGGTCATGTTCATCCCATTAATTTCTCCTTTGCTCTGCCCCTCTGGCTGAATCCCTCCTGGCCAATGATTCCCCTTCTAGTTCCATGACTGTGTGTGTGTGATTCTCCTGAATTTGAGTAGGGTTGATTGGTTGGTGGCAGAGCGACTGTTAAATTGTCCATGCTCTGTTAAATATTCCCCCGGGCTCATGTGGTCATCTGAATGTGTGTGCTCATTGTTTGTGTGCTCATCCATTCAGGAACTATATCCTTCCCCCCTTTCTTTCCATATTTTCTTCTGCCATTGATTGACTTCTTCCTTGTCAAGGCCCAGAGGACTTCTGCTCTTAAGGCTTTTAAAGCACCGTGATTCAGTGCACATGGGGATCTAAATCACATCCAGATGTGCTCTTCCCTGTGGTGTGGTGTGTTACCAACATGCATGGTAGACCGCTTGTATTGAAAAGCCAGTAGCATACACATGCTTCCAAAATGATGACATGCGAGTACAGGCCAGGACACCAGTTCATCAAAGAACAGCCCAAAGCTCTGCATCTTTGTCTTTGAACCGAATCTGTTGGAGATTTTGTGAGCCCTGGTAACCTTGTGTTTAATTTTTTTGCTGGTTCATGAAAGGGCAACGTTTGCCTCGCATCTGACCATTGGAAACTTTTTTATTTCAAGTGTTGACTACGAATGGTTCTGAGTGCTGAGGCAAGGTCAACTTTTCTACCCTATTGGTCAGTGATGCCGAGCTTTATCAGTCTTTAAAGGCTGTTGTAGACGCCTTCTGGAGTCCACTTCCTCGCTTGGCTGAGACGTCTCTGCTGTTTGTTACCCATCTTCATCTTTGCTTGATCAAACCTGAATTTCCCCCCTTTCGGGTGTGCTTTTCTGTCCCCGTGTCCTGTTTGCCGTATAGATCGAGAGTCTTTTATATAAAACCCTTGGGTTCTGAGCAGTGTTTTACTTCCTGTTCCTGTTCCTGTTCTCTGTTGCCCCCCCCCCCCCCCACGCTTCTGCAGGGTTCTGTGAGTTAAAGGGCAGAAGTGGTGATGAGGACATCGGTCAGGACACAACCCTTGAGCTGCTTACCCAGTTTGTGTGGCTCTTTTGGAACGTTGTGTTTAGTTTTAGAGAGCTGTTCGCCTTGGGTTAGGTAGTTCACCAGTGCCTGAACCCTCCTGATCACGTCAGCCGTTGGCATTCGAGTGATTTGGTGTTAGCTGCAGGGGTCAAGTTATAAAGTTATAATATAGTATACAAAGTTTAATAGCTGACTGGTCTCACACACCTGTTATCAGGGGTTGAGGCCAGCCTGGGCTCTAGAGTGAGACCCTGTCTGAAAAACAACAATAACAAAAATTGACAAGTCTGTAAGACACAAAACCTTACTGTATTTCAATAGCTGAGTACTTATTTTAGCAAAATAGCACAGCTCATGGGCAGCCTAGTGCCTGTCAGGTGCTGCTGTTGTGGTGCATAAAAGCTGTTTATTTGTTATCTTTGTGTGTGTGTGTGTGTGTGTGTGTGTGTGTGTGTGTGTGTGTACACATGTGTTCATGCATATTTGAGCATGCGCATGTACGAGGAGGTCCAGAGGATGCTGATGCTGAGTTTCCTCAGTAGCTGTCTACCTTCTAAGAAAGGTCTCTCTCATTTAGTTTGAGCTCCCTTGGCCGGGGATCTGCTGCGGGGATCTGCTTGTTTCTGACTCCCACCCCCACCTCCTCATGCCAGGCTTTTAAGTGGGTGCCAGGGATCTGAACTCGGGTCCTCGAGCTTGCACGACGGTTACTTGACTGACTGAGTCACCTCCCCAGCTCCAGAGTTTCTTTTCTGTGCCAGAACTTTGCTATGATAGGTTTTTTGTTTTGTTTGTTTTTTAATTATAAGCAATGAGAATTGTTCAGTAAAATAAAACAAACAACAAAAAACAGACTGCAAGAAAGAAGAGGGAAAAAAGAAGTCAGACTTCTAAGTTAGACTTGGTCTAGGAAAACTGGGTCTATGAGTGTAGACTGAAGCATGAGGGATATGGTATTGTTCTTCCTCTTAAGAGACCTGGGGCCTGTGTCTGCACACTGTAGGAAGAAATGATGCCTTTGGAAACCGCCAAGTAACTGAAAAGAAAGTGAGATTGTTTCCATGAAAACTGTGAGACTTGGACTGCTTTTGCATATTCCAGGATCAGAAGAGAAGGGAAATTGTGTTTTATTTATTTTTATATTTTATGCATATGAATGTTTTGACTGAATATATATATGTCTGTGTACTGTGTGCTTGGTGTCCATGGAGGTCAGAAAAGGGGGTCGGATCCCTTAGAACCGTAGTTAGAGATGGTTGTGAGACACACTGTGGATGCTGGGAAATGAATCCGAGTCCTCTGTAAGAGCAAGTGTTCTTGACTACTGAGCCGGGAAATGTATTTTTGATAAGAGTTCTGTGTGTTCACAGTTTGCCTCAGCTGTATTCTCTTATACTGGCTAAATAAGGAGGGTATAGACCTGGGGGTGAGGGATGGGGCAAACACAAAAACAAATCAGAATAACGATGCTGATTTTCATAGCAGAAGTTTTTTTCCATCCTTCCTTCCCATCCTCCCTCCCTCTCTCTCCCTCCCCTTCTCCCTTTCTCCTTCCCTTCCTTCCTTACTTTCTTAAAACAGGGTCTCCTTATGTAGCTTGGCCAGCCTTGACCTCTCTCTATAGCCTTGAACTTGATATGTGGTCCAGACTGGCCTTCAGTTGTGATCCCTCTGCTTCTGCTTCCAAATGTTGGGATTTTTTTTTTTCCTTTAAATTAGAAATAATTGCTTTGCGATCAGTATGATTTTGGCCAAGGCAGGTGAGCTTGTTGACTTGAAGCCAACAGACTGCATTTAGGTCGTTGGGGAGTAGGTAATGGATTGTGGAATCTTCCCAGAGGCTGGCTTTTCTCCCAGCTTTCCTTGCTCCCTCTGCTGCATGGGCCCTAAAAGAGAGCATGAGATGGACAGGGCATGAGCCTTCCGAGAGCTCTGAAGTTTTCTTGTCACTGGTTTCCTCTTTTCTAATCCTCTGGCTTTCCATGCGGCCTTGAGTCTGACAGCAGACCCCTGGGCACTGTCCGTCTGCTACAATATGCAGTCCAGTGATGCCCTTCCGTATTTTTGGTGTCTGTGTGGTGTGCTGTTCCGTATTTTTGGTGTTTGTGTGGTATGGTGTGTCATACAGCTTCAGTATGCCCGACCTAGTGCAGCCGTCTAGCTTAGTTCTGAGTTAACTCACCCTCTTCTGCAGGCGGCAGTGACAGTTCAAAGTCCCACCATCAATAGACTGCCTGCCTTGCCTCTTCTAGACTGGTTTCGTTTTGCTTTTCCATGCCCTCCGTCACATGCTCCCGCTCTTCCCTGCCCTGCGGAATTGTGCGTGCCCAATTCATACTCCATGAAGTCCCTGGCCTTCCCTGGCCTGCCCAAAGCAAGCTGCCCCCCCCCCCCCCGCCCCCCCCCCCCCCAGCCTCTTCTTGAACATTTCGCTGTTGAATCATATGTCTCTCCAAGGTATATTTGTGTCGTTTCCTCATGCATTTTGTATTTCATTATTTTCTTCTTTGGGTATACAGTCTTCCCTCACAGTGACTTTGTTTCTGTGGTTTTCGTTACCTGTGGTCAGCTGTTGTCCAAAAATATTAAACAGAAAATTCCAGAAATGAACAAATCATACGTCTTTACATTGTGGGCTATTCTGAGTGCATAATGAAATTAAGCTTCATTCTACTTCCTCCTGACCAGCATAGGAGTCACCCCTTTGCTTAATGTATCCATGCTCTATATGCTATCAACCCGTTAGTCACTGAGTAGTCTTTTTTGGTTATCTGGTCAACTGATGCATATAGCAGTCTTGTGTTCCAGTACTGTAGGTGAAGTTTCTCAGTCCTGCCTGGCCCTGTGGTCTGGACGAATCTCTCCCACCCACAGTCCCCTAGCCGCTTATAAAATAATCACTCAGAGGGTTAATATTAATTACAAACTGTATGGCCTACGGCTCAGGCTTCTTGCTAGCTAGCTCTTATAACTTAACTCAACCCATGTCTCTTAGTCTATATGTCACCATGTGTTCCGTGGCTTTACCTGTATCCCATTACATGATGCTCCTTGGATGGCAGGTTGGCATCTCCCCCCACTCTGCCTTTCTTCTCTCACTATCTCTCTTGGATTTTTCTGCTGGCTCCATCCTGCTCTGCCATAGGCCAATGTAGCTTTATTTATCAACCAATGGGAGAAACACATATTTACAGCATACAGAAAGATATCCCATATCATGGTACCCATTTTGTAGTAGTGTAACTCACCATCAGAGTACCTTTATCATTCATCTCACTTTGTCCCATTGAATGGGCCCAATACCACCTTACATCAGCACTAGAAGGGTGAGTACAGTATAGTAGATTTTACTTGCACGCGTGCGTGTGCATGAGTGTGTGTGTGTGTGTGTGTGTGTGTGTGTGTGTATGTATATGTTGGGGTAGAGACAGACATTGCCTGAAGGGATGAAGTTGGGGAGATGGTTCAGTTGGTAAAGTGCTTGTGAGGACCCAAGTTTGATTCCAAGATCCTATTTTAGAAAAGCTGGGTAGAGTGGTGTTCTTAATCCCAGCTTTGGGGATACAAAAACAGTTGGATCCCCAAGGCTCTCTGACCAGCCAGACTAGCCTACTTGCTGAGTTCCAGGCCAATGAGAGACCGTGTCTAAAAAAAGGAATGGAGCAGAATAGTACCTGAATTGTGCTCTGGCTTCTACAAGCATACACATACACATATGCTTGCACACACATGTATGCATGCATACATATGTATGTCTATACACACCCCACAAAAAGTGACCACATTTATCACAGTATTTTTATTAGTTATTGCTTTTTTATCATTTTAAAAATTATGTATATTTGTGTGTATGTGTTTGTATGGGTATGTGCATGTGAGTGCAGGTACCCAAGAAGGCCAGTAGAAGGCGCTGTGACAAGAGGTTGTGAACCCGATGTGGGAGCTGCAAATCAAGCTCAGGTCCTCGGCAAGAGTATCCAGTGCTCTTAACTGCTGAGCCATCCCTCTAGCTCCTGCTAGTGACTGTTTTTTATGTCCTACTTTGCCTATTTGGAAACTACACTTTAGCGTAGGCATGCGTTGACAGGAGGAAGCATTCTCTCCACAGAGCTGAGTACCAGCTGTGTTTTCAACCACCCATCTCGGACGTGGACTGTTTCCCTCTCAGAAAAGGGGGAAGTGCGCTGCTTTCCCCAGGTTTAAGTTTCTTCCTTCTTCACTGGCTCCTGAGTGTGGCTCTTCAGGGACTTTCCTGATTTTCTGTGTGGGCCTTACAGGTCTACCACCAGAACTGTGAGATAGACTGCAGCGCTCATCTGACTTCTCTTTCCTGCCCTGGACTCTGCACTTTGGTCTGTTATCTTGGATCTACCGTGAGGTTGTCCTATATGTGTGCACTGTTAGTTGGTCTTCTGCCATTTTCCTGATGCTCGCTTTATTTGGCATCAAGTGACTTCTAAGGAATTCTGGAAGAGCTGGGCAAAATTTTTTTTGTAACCGATAGCAGATAAAGAAAACCGGTAAATAAAATCTGGGTGTGGTGACACTTGCCTGTAATTTCTGCACTCAGGGGAGGCTGCATCTGGAGGATCATACGTTTGAGCCTAGCTTGGGCTACACTGCACATTTCAGGCCAGCCTAAGCTACATAGTGACCCTTGAGCGAATAAGAAATCAAACAGCATATGCTTGTCAAAACTTTGGGGAAAAGGGAACCCTTATTCATACACTGTTAGTAGGAATGTAAATTAGTGTAGCCACTATGGAAATCATTGTGGAAGTTCCTCAAAAAAACAAGAAACGGGGCCAGAGAGCTGGCTCAGTGGTTAAGAGCATTTACCTTCTTGCAGAGGACCTGGGTTTGGCTCCCAGCATTCCATGGTGGCTCACAACTGTCTTGTAATTACAGTTCCAGTAATTACAAATCTAACTCCTCCTTTGACCTCTGCAGGCTCCTGCAGGCACATGGTGCACATATGTACACTCAGGCATAGCACATACACATGTACTGTATAAAAATAACATTAAAAAACCCCTCAAAAACCATGAAATGGAACTAGCATGGATCTAGCTGTACCCCTCTCAGATTTACACTTCAAAGAGTTCATATCAGTGTTCAGGAGAGACAGCTACACACCTGTGTTTATAGCAACACTGTTCATGATAGCCAAGTTATGAATCAGCTTAGACGTCCATCGATAGATTTAAAAATGTGACAGGTAATGGTCATACTCAGCCACCAGGAAGAACAAGATGCCATTTGCAGGAAAATGGATAGAACCAGAGATCATGTTAAGCAAAATAAATCAGGCTCAAAAAGGTGACTATTGCTTGTTTTCCTCTCATATCTGGAATCTAGACTTTTTTCTTTTTTTGGTTTTTCTTTTTGGTTTTCCGAGACAGGGTTTCTCTGTATAGCTTTGCGCCTTTCCTGGAACTCACTCTGTAGCCTCGAACTCACAGAGATCCACCTGCCTCTGCCTCCTGAGTGCTGGGATTAAAGGCATGCGCCACCACCATCCGGCTTTGGAATCTAGACTCGTAAAAGAAGCACTTGAAAGTAGAGGGGACTGTTTGAAAAAGGGGAGGATAGGGGTTTGAATAAGATCAAAGCACATGATGTTTATACATGATAATGTGATGATGCTCATTATTTTGTACAGTGAATATATACTAGTAAAAGAAACGAGCAGATAAAAGCTGGTCAGTTTGTAGTGTGTGTGTGTGTGTGTGTGTGTGTTGTCTAAATTGGGTGTCTTTAATCTTACTACTTTTTAAATTTATTTAAAATCTTACTTTTTAATTTATAATTTCCTTTTTTAGAATTTTAAGTTTTATGTGTAAATTTTAAGTGTTTTGTGCCCATGTGTGTCTGTGCAGCATTTGGGTGCCTGGTTTAGAAGGGGGGGTCAGATTTCCTGGAATTGGAGCTACAGGTGGTTGTGAGCTGCCTTTCGAGTGCTGGGACTCAAACTTAGGTCCTCTGTAAAAACAAGTTCTCTGAACTGCCTTAAAGCTTTATTATAAGGAACTTGCAAATAAAAACCATCCCACTTGAGCTTAGTTTTGACCCTCACTCAATGTGGAGCTCATGGTTCGGCTGTTAGCAAGCTTCCGGGATCTGCCTGCCCCATGCTAGCCTGACAGCCACAGATGGTGCTATGTGCTTTTCTTGGGGTGCTAGCGGGCAGAACTCAGGTCCTCAAACTTGCACAGTAGGCCCTTTACCAACTGAAGCATCTCCCCACCCAGTCTGCATTTTTGGGTACCTGTCATATATAAGGAGGGGTGGATTTAAAAGAAAACAGATGTAGTTTTATCTACTTCATCGACTCCAGAGAAGATTAAAGAAATGATGCATTTGCAAGTACTTGACATGTTTAAGTATTCTCGTTAACAAGTGTTAACTTGCCTGCGAAGACTTGAAGCCCGTAGCTAGAGGGGCTCTCATCAGGATAGCTCAGTGGTTAAAACTGGTTCCCTTTACCTCCTAAGACTTGAGTCCAGGTCTTATCTTTTGTCTCTGAAAACCTTCTCTTAGGCCAGATAAATCTTCCCGTTGCTTTCTTTACCTGTGGAATGGGGGCTAATAATACCTCGTAGAGTTGTGGGGAGGGTGGTGATTATCCAGCACCCCGGTGCCAGATACGGCTTCAACGTGTATTCTATGTTTAGAGCTTGCCAGGTGTTCTGCTTTGAGCGTGGGCGGGCTTAGTCACTCATGGCCACGCCTTTCTGTTGCCTTCAGAGGAGGGAGTCTGGACACCGTAGAAACCATTCCTTCGTATCTTTCTGCCAGTAATGTTGAGGATAGTGACTCCCGGAGGATTCTCTCCGTTGGCCAAGGTCACAATAGCAAGAGTGGTGGGTGCCTGCGCCAAGTTAGCCTCTCATTGCCCCGTGTTGAAGAGCTCTTGCTGCAGTCAGGAGGCCACACTGGAAGGGAGGGGAGGCTTCTGTCTCTCTGTAAAGGTCTCAGATCGTACTCAGCTAGACCAGCCTTGTGGTAGACCCCACAAGGATCCGAGAATGCTCTGAAACCCATAATGACATCTGGTCCAAAGCTGGGGAGAGTGTCCCGATACCAACAGTAGTCACGGATTAAGCCTGTTAGTTCAGGATTTCACTGCCTGTGGTTTGGGGGACTTGCACAGGCCCCTTGTGAATTGGATTCCAAGCTCTTAACAGTCCTGTTGGGCAGCCCTGGTTCACAAACTGTAGGCCACAGAGTTGTTTTTGTAGCAACCTTTGTAATTTAGAATTTGCTCTTCCAGGTTTCCTGTGAAAAGAATGTTAGTTCTTCTACCAACCCAGGAAGGTCTATTTAACCCTAGCAGATGCAGGCCCTTGTGTTAATGGTGAATTCTTTCTTCTTTTTCTTGTGTGTATGGGTGTGCATGAGTGTGTGTGTGTGTGTGTGTGTGTGTGTGCGCGTGCGCGCACACGCGCCATCATCAACCTGCCTCTGGACGAGGATTCTTTCCTTCTAGCCATCCCCAGTATATACTAGAGGGTCTCCAGCCCACTCCTAGGCTCTTTGGTGAGTGGGCCTAAGCTAGGTATTCTTCCACACTGATGTGGGCAGCTAAGACAGCCGCAAGTCCGGGATGCCTTGAGTCGGCTCTGACACTGAGAGAGGCTTCTGGGCACAAGATATCCTATTTTATATACTTCCTTATTTATTCATTTATGCTATAGGTCTCAGTACAGAATGTCTTCAAACTCACCATACTCTCAAGTGCTGGAATTGCAGGTATGTGCTACCATGCGTGCTTCCCTGCTTACAGATTACAAATTTTAGAACAGGAGGGAAGTTAGTCAGTGTCTTTAGAGCTGATATTTGTAATTTGTTAAAAACAAAAATGCCATTTCCTGCTTGGGTCCTGTGTAGATTCACAAGGGACGCACTGGAGCTCCACAGATTCGGCTTAGGGTGGGTGATGAACAGAAGCCTAGGTCCCGTAGGGACGAGCAGCTCAGTTTCCATCAATCAAGGCAGCGCTTAGAAAGCGCCAGCCTGTCATTGGCCCAGTGCCAGAGAGCTCAATCTGCCAGGACTTCATCCAGCTCCAGAGGAAATAGCATTTCACTTTCTGTGCCTCAGTTTCCTGAGTGAAAGAGGAGCATGGCAATCCTTGGGTTATTGTGAAGAGGAAATGATTGGGTGAGCTGTGTAGCTCAACACTAGGCACAGAATTTGCCATGACGAGGCATCTTAAGAGCAGATGCCCCCTTTTACAAGACGCTGAAAGATTAGCTTCCTAGAAATCTTGCGAGAGTACCAAAGCAATCTCAGTACCCCGAAAGACTGAGTGTGTGAGCTGGCAGCGTGTGGAGGTGATGTTTCTACTCCCCTGACAGACCTGGAAAGGTGGAAGTAGGTGATATTGTTCCACAGGCAGGCGAAAGATGGATGGTGAAATGTTTTTCTTGGGTTATGCTGCTAGTCTGGTACAATCAGAACCATGTTTTCTGGGCTTCCCCCCCCCCCCCATTCAGTCCTCTGTTTGACAGTGGTCTTCGATCTGATTTGACAAAGGTATCCTGAGGGAAGTGAATTGATAGTGAAGAATGAGCCTTGGATTCTGTGCATGTTGGGGCTGCATTCCTGAGCCATAATTATATTCAACTCTTCTGTCTGGGGGATTGAGGCAGTGGGAGGATAGTGTATTCTGGGAGTGCTTGGCTAACCTCAATATCAAGACTCAAGCCTGTTTCTTCTTACCGTTTTGCCTTTGCGGTGAACTTCAATCAAAATCCATTTCGCTCCCCCCCCCCCAAGATGTTGTTGTGGAAAGGCATGGAGGCACTTTATGGTAAGCAGTGTCACTTGTGGGTCCAGGACCCTTAGTATGGTTCCCAGGTCACCCTTGAGAAACGCAGCATCTTTGTTTCTGAGAAGGGGACTCAGGTGGTCCAAGTACACTGTGAGCAAGAAAAGGTGGTACCCAACTGGAGCTCAGCCCCAAGCATCCTCTGCTTTGGCGGCAGCCCAGGAATGGATGAGAGGGAGGTATGAGAGGAGATGAGACTCAGACCTGAGGCATTGTGACAGATGATCCTTTGGGTAGTAGAGATGCCGGAGTCCATCCCAGACTATGACACTGATTCCTAACCCGTGTGACATCCCATACCGTTCTGAAGTGGTGTGCGGAGGGACCATATGCAGTCTGTGGAGATCCAGCCAGAGCCTTTCCCGTGTGTCACGACAGCTATCAATGCCTTTTGTAAGAAATGAATTCTTTTTTTGTTTTTTGTTTTTTTTGTTTTTTTTTTTTTTTTTTTTTTTTTTCAATTTTTGTTTTGTAAGAAATGAATTCTAAAGGAAGTAACTTGTTATTTTTGAAAAAGAAAGATACGTGTTAAAAATCTCCAGCTGTAATGACTTGAAATAGTCATTTAATAAAGGAGGCGACAATAAAACTGTAGATGTACATATATTATTTCTTGGGTGTAAATGCTCCCTACTAAACCATATAAACTGTAACCCACTTGACCCTTTCATTGACATCTTACTAGATTTTAATCTTTCTAATGAGAAATGAACAAATATCAGTTTGGTCAGTGACCAAAATGTTCAGGGTCCAGAATATGTACTTTCTGAAAGTTGTCTTTTTAGGTAACGAGAGTCATTGATTTGATTTGTTCAAATGTGTCTTACTCAGTGCCTACTTGGTTGCACCTAAAATCTTTGAAGTGTAGAGCCAGGCCCCATAGGAAAGGCCTGCAGTCCCAGCCATGGGGGAGGGGGAGGCCGCAGAATTGCTAATTCAAAGCCAGCCTTTGGCATAGAGTTAGTTTCAAAGCCAGCCTGGGCAAGTTAGGAAGACCCTGTCTCAAAATAGACAGTGGTAGGGAGGGCTGGGATGCGGCTCAGTGGTATTCCCCGGTCTCTGTGGTCCCATACTGCCCCAAAGACGTGGTGCAGCTCAGTGGTTGAGTGCTAACAAGCATGAGACTCTGGGGCTTGGTCCCCCGGCACTGCAAAAACCCTAAAATTTTGTTGGTTTGCCGTTTGAATCTAACTTAAAAGAAGGCATTTTTCTCGCTTGGCATAATTCCAGTTTAAAGTAGGTGTGTGTGTGTGTGTGTAGAAAGCATGGATAAATCCAGATTAATTTTAGTTTTCGCTGTGGTTCAGATAATGCTTTCTGGTAACCGTGGAGTACTTTCAGGGCGATTGTTACAGGGAGCCCGTCTTGATGACCACTGGACACCGTTTACAGCCAGTTGAAAGTCTTTATTCCAGCTGCTGGGACTACACTCAGGTAGTCCCACCTAACTCTAGCCCTGAGCAAGCATTTAGACCGAGGGGCTTTTCAAGGCAGAACCCACCTCCTGTTAGCCTTGCTCAGCAGCTGCAGGGGAGGTTCTAGAAGCAAGTAGTTGAGCAGCAGCTGAGATAAGCGGTTAGCTGGAGGGATCCTGCACTTGCAGGCAGTTTAACAGAAGCTATGATAAGCCAGCTGGGCCATCTCGCTCCCAGGTCCTAGAATAGAGTTGGGTAATTTTCTACGGGATTCTCCATCAGGAAGATCAGATTCTAAGAAACCTGAAGTGGCCTCCACAAGATCTAAGAGGGAAGAACCTTGGTGCTGTCTTGCCCTGTCACAGTATTATGTATCCCAAGCTACACATTTATGAGTTGGAATGTACTGACTACGATGTATTTTATGAAACTCAGTTGCAGTTATGAAGACTTACTTTTTTTGTCCCACCTCCGTACCCCACCCTGGACTGCTTTCTTGAATTGGTATGTTAATGAGGACTGGATAGCTCCTCCCGCACAGTGGGAGTTCCGAGGTCACGTGCTTGAACCCTTACTCCCTGTCCCCTGAAGAGGGCTTGTGACAAGGATTGTGTAATCCAGCCAGTGTTCATCATCAGGCAGTCCTGGAATTCTGAAGTGGCTTTACGGGTTCTGTGTATTTTTTTTTTTTTTTGTGGTGACTCTGGGTCTCAGATCCCTTCCATCCTTGGGTAGACAGCTTGTAATCTTGGTGTGTATATGTGTGTGTGTGTGTGTTTGTGTGTGTGTGTGTGTGTGTCCACGCGCACGTGCGCTCACAAGCAGGTGTGTATGTGTGTACATCTATGTGGAAGCCAGAGGACAATCTTAGGCATTACTCAGCTGCTGTCCACTTTATTTTGGGCCAGTGTTGGCCTGGAACTTGCTGATTAGACTGGGCTGGCCGGCCCGTGAGCCCCGGGACCCACCTGTCTCCACCTCCCCAGTGCCAGGCTTAGAAAACATGCCTGAATGTGCCGCATTTTTATGTGGGTGCCGGGGCTTGGACTCAGGACAAGCATTGCACTGACTGAGCCGTCTCCCCAGCCCTGTTTGTAATCTTTTCCCACCACAGGATAGACGGGCTTGGACAAGCTCCAGCACCTTGGGATGAAAGACTTCCACTTTTACTCAGTCTTTCACTTTCTGTGAGAACATCAGGCCTTCCTAGACGTCATCAGAGGTACCTCAGGGGATGCTCATGAGTCCAGGTTGACTGGATGATTGGCTTATACCATCTGCTCTGGCCTAGTTACTATTAAAACCCTCTTTAACACATCTCCTAAGTCCTGTAGTTATCCATACACATAGGTCATGGTAGATGGTAGACAACGTCTTTATTTTTTTTTCATTTATTTATTTATGTGTATATGTATGAGTGTGCATCCACCATGATGGAGGTGTAGAGGTCAGAGGACAACCTACAGGAGTCAGTTCTGTCTTCTACCATGTTAGTCTGGGGCTGGAGGTGCGGGGTGGGGATCACACTCATCAAATGTCCTTATCCCCTGAGTCATCTTGCGCACATGACACTCTTAAGCAGAGTTTGAAATGGAGAAAAAGAAGCGACTTTTCCATGTCTGCCAGCTGAATGAACAATGAGGGCATGACTGCCCTTAGGTATGTATGGTGGAAGAGAAGGTTTATTGTAGATATGAGGGTGAAAACAGCCAGAGGCATATGGAAGGGTCTAGACTGAACTGGACCATGGTAGGGGATGGGGATGGGAGTGCGAGGGAAAGAGAGAGGCAGCAGGAGCCAAGAGGTCAGGAGCAAGCCAGGAGATGGCTGATTGGTAGCCAAGGTGGCTGAGGTTATATAGGGATCAGAGGAAGGGACAGGAAGCCCAGCAAGCACCCTGACCTGGAAAGTTCAGGGTAGGAGCAGGGTGAGAGTTCTGGGAGGACTCACAGGTACTGAGTGAGATGGTCAGGTTTCTTTGAGACCTAACACCAATCCGTTTTGTTGAATCGGATCCTGAAGGGGAAGAGTGTATCCTGGTCATCTTTGCCAGCTGCCCGGACTGCTGTCTTTTGAAGGGACTGACAGCACTCTGCTGTTTTGTTTTGTTTTCCTTTTTAGCTTCCATGCCAAGAAATCCTTTTGATAAGGCGCTTGGCATTTGTTGACTAATTTTGACTAGCAATATATAGCGTTAATTTGAAAATGAGGAGATGCTGAACACGTTGAAAGGGGTATGGAGTCATGTAGACAAGATCTGAATAATGATAACAAGGCAGGCATAGGCACAAAACAGACATAGAGCTGGGTCAGGAGCTGCTGCCTTGCAAGGGGTAGGGGGGGCGAGGAAGCGGTTTTGTCCTTGCTGCTTCTGTCCTTGTTCTTAAGAAAAGGTGTCTTCACTGGTTCACACTGGTCTTGAACTTGGGATTCTCCTGCCAAGTGCTAGGATTACAGGCCTGCACCCCCAATGTCTGCTAAGAGAAGGTATTGATTGGAACAGCCAGTACACGGGCGAATTCCTTTGTCAGCACTCCATACTTAAAATGAACGCATTTCACCCTATGGAGAGCATGTCTTCCTAAAGTAGACTGCAAACACACCTGTGCGCGCGCTCCCACTCAGAAAGCAGATCATTTTCCTGTGTTCTCAGCCCTCCTCCACCCAGCTGCCTTAAAACAGCTGGAGCTTTGGCCCTGAATCGATGGATGCCTACCTTTGGAAGGCCGGCCCTTCTGTTTTCGTTTGTTTATTGTAAAGTAGCTCATTAACACTGTCTTCACGAAATGTTTTAATTCTGTTCCCGCGTGGCACTTGAAAAAACAAAACAAAACGGCGGATGAGCAAAAAAACTTAACGCCCAGTCAAGTTTACTGTGACCACTGGGATGCAGTTAGTGGACAGAGTTCAAGGTGGAAGAGCGTTGCCTGCCTTTTGCGAATGCCACGTGCTGTAGGGCAGCTGTCCCCCTCAGCCTGGACATGGGTGTCATTCATGTGACCACAGCCGGGGCTTATAGATGCTAAGCAGCTTGTCATGATCCTGCAGAGGAGCGGGAGGGGGGCAGAATTTGTACCCCAGTTGTCCCATTCTGAAACTTGAACCACCCTCCTCACAACACACTGTCATTGTGAGCTGCTCTTTGCTGGGCAGAGTGGACTGCAGGGTAGATCTCATAGCCCTGGGACCATGTGGCCCGTCCCTTCCCAGTTTCCAAAGGCACAGCTGTGATCCTGCACACTGCCTGTCACGCCCCTCCCTGCATCTCCCCTGCTGGCCCACCCAGGCTCAGCTGCTTGACAGCGGGTCTCTTGGGTTGCTGGAATCTGGCGCCACCCTGCTTATCCTGCCGGGGTCTCCCATGAGGCCTTCCTTGAGGGCCTCCAAGGCTCCAGCTGCCTTTCTTGTAAATGTCTTCATATATCCCCAGTTCAAGGCCTCCACTTTACATTTGATCGTACCTTTTCTGATCTCACTGTAGTTACCAAATAAAAGAGAACAGAAACACAAAACCCTGAAGTTTTTTCCATCCCTGTAAGTCATTTCAAAATCTTAGCTGTTCCCTCTTTTGTGATACCACAGTTCCAACCCCAGCTCCCTCCTCCCCTGCTCACCCCCATCTGTGGGCTCTAGTGGGCAGTTATGGTGATCCCATGACTCAGCTGATCCTAACATGTTCTTTAACTTCTTGTCTCTCCTCCAGTTAATAATCATGACCATAACAGCGATAATGGCTTTATTTGAGTCAGATATCATGCTCTCCACTTGATGCTCTTTTTCACATTTAGGTTCCCAACCAATCTTAGGAAGCAGGTACACACCACCGACTCTCATTTCCTTGAGATTCAGAGAGCAAGGCCCAGCATCCCATAGGTACTGCGTGGAGAAACAGATTCAGATTCAGTTTGAGCACTCTGCTGGCTCTTTACAACTCCTTGATGGGAGAGGAGAGGGATTTTCTGAGGCAGTGGAGGAGACTTAGCCTGGCATCTCACATGACCTTTGCTCTAGTGCAAGAGGTTCCCAGGTCTCCAAAGGCTGTGTTTAAATAGTTGTCACAGGGCTGATAAGAGGAGGCATCCAAATCCAACCAGAGCTTCTGCTCCAAGGGATGCCTTACTTGGTGTGGGAGAGGCACCATGTTTCATTCTTTCGGGCTAGATACTGGGGATGTTTTTCAGTTAGTCATAGCTTGGTTGTTGGGATCCTGAGCCTCGATGGCATGTTCTAGCACGAGATAGTACAATCCATAGTCTGCTGAATTTATGAAAAGAACACTCATAAGCAAAGCTATGTGACAGGTGAGTGAACTTGCAAAGCAGCCACAAAACTCTCTTATTATTTATTTGAGAGAGCGTATGCAGTGCATGGCTTTATTTCGTGTGTGCACTCGTGTGTGTTCAGGTGCATGTGCATTAATTATGTGATAGAGTCGAGTGTCTACATTGGTCATTCCTCACTTCATATTGATACTTCATATTGACACAAGGGTCTCTCACTGGACCGACCTGGAGCTCACAGGTTGACTGGACTGGCTAGCTAGTGAGCTCCTGGGATCTGCCTGTTTTTAGCTCTAGGGTTGTGTAAGTATGTGTCCATGTCCAGCTTCATTGAGTGTGCTGGTGATTTGAGTTCAGCTCCCCATTCTGACTTATCTTTAGAGGTAATTTTTTTTTTTTTATACTTTTTCTATACTGGAGAAATACTACAAATTAAGAGGGGAGGAGCTTTAATGTTGTGGTTCTGATTTGTGGCTTGCTGTTAAGTCTTCTCCAGTTGGCCAGCTTTATATCATATCCCCTCTTCCTGCCTTTCCCAGTGCAGGAGTAAATGGTAATGGCATGCTACTTTTTTGTTGGTGGGCTCTTGACTCTAGGACTACCCTAGAGCTCCTCCATTAGGGTAATGTACTGTATTAAAAGCCCTGACTGGGCCTGGAGAGATGGCTGAGTGGTTAGGAACACTGGGTGTTCTTCTAGAGACCCAGATTTGGTTCTCAGCACCCATGTTGTGGCTCACAACCACATCTAACTCCAGTTCCAGAAGATCTGGTACCCTTTCTGGCTTCCATGGACACCAGACGTGTATATTGTACACAGACATACATGCAGACAAAATGTCCATACACATAAAATTAATATATAAATAAAATAAAATTTAAAAAAACCCCTTACCTACAAAAAGGAACTTTTTTTTTGGTTTTTCGAGACAGGGTTTCTCTGTGTAGCTTCACTCCTTTCCTGGATCTCGCTCTGTAGATCAGGCTGGCCTCGAACTCACAAAGATCCGCCTGGCTCTGTCTCCTGAGTGCTGGGATTAAAGGCGTGCACCACCACTGCCCAGCAAAAGGAACTTTCTTATGATGTTGGAAAAACAGTATTATAATATATGGGAATCTGGGTGATCAAAACACATCTATGTAACTGCCTGTGCATCTTGGTGGTGACACTGGGGGGTGGTCAGCATTGGTGCCCCAGCAGGTTTAAGTGACTGTTCATTTCTGGACTTTGGCTACATACCCGTTCTCATCATTATCAGCAGAGGGTTTCTCTTGAGGGCCTGTGCAGAGAACAGTTGTCAGTGGTATTTGCAGCCCTGCACATTAACAGGACAGCCAGGCAGACTCATGTGGCAGTGACCCCCGAGTTGGACTGCCACACATTGCCTTTTGTGCTCAGTCACTGGAGAAGAGCTCGCTGTGTAAACTGGTTTTCCACAAAATAGACCGGTTACATCATTGCCAAAGTCAGGGGAGCTTTCTAGAAGCGCATACGATACAAAAGCCCTTCCTGGATCGAAGAGGTGCTGGGTGCTCAAGTCTCTTTGTCTTTCACTGGCTGGCGTCCTTTTCCTCTTGGGACCATTCTAAGGGTGTAAAACCTCTTGGCTGTGTGAGTAATGGGCTTGGTGACATTCAAAGTCATCAGAGTCAGATTCTGTCTCTGTCATTGGATGGGTGGTTTGGGGCAATTCATACACCATTCCAAACCTCTGAGTACCCCTCCCTCCGTTACTGCTTATAGCTGTGCTTAGCACTCTCATGTCCACACAAGAACTATTTAGAGGAGGACTCCCCTCGTTCCTCCTAATCCCCCTCACTGGGGACCTGCATCTGTCTCTGTCACTTTTCTGGGAATATAGCTCTTGACTGATACAGCTGTCTTCTGTTCCCTTGGCCTGTCAGGCCTGGGTAAGCCACTCCCACCTCAGGCACAGCCTGGGACTCCCTGTCCTGACGGTCCAGCTAGCCTACAGCTCCCTGCGTTTTGAAGGGAGGACTTCCGGACTCTGGTCCAGGCTTCCTGAAAAGCAGATGCAAAGCCTCCGAAGCTGCCAAAGTGCTCTGTCCAAATGCACTTACTGTTGTATTTGAGCCGTGCTGGGACTCGCTGCAATTCTTCTTGATGGTCTGTGACTTGAATTGGGCCCACAGCCTCTCACATGGCCCTGTGTCTCAGCCTTTGGTGAAAGGTGAAATGGATGAGTGAAAGAAATCGATGGCGGCACTCAAGCAAATTCTGTCTGTGCCATATGAACACCTCTGAGTGACCCGGAACTCACTCTGTAGACCAGGCTGGCCTCGAACTCACAGAGATCCGCTTGCTTCCACCTTCCAATGCTGGAAATAAATCCATTTGGAGACTTACAACAACGGTTGATGCCCAAACCCCACTTTCTTTTTAGATAGATATATTTATTTTTACTTAATGGGTATGGTTGTCTTGTTTGTGAATAAAAAAAAATGAAATAAAAGGAGGCCATAACTATTTCTAAAGTACGGAGAAGTTTTTTTTTATTATAGACATGAGGAGAAAGCAGGCAGAGGGAAGAGCCTAGACTGAACATGGCTGGCAGACTAAACCAGACCATGAGAGGAGAGAGGGAGAACAGGAGAGGAGCCAATGACCAAGAGAGGCGGCCCGAGCCAAGAGGCCAAGAGACTGGCGTAGACAAAATGGCTCAGGCTCGTGGGGTGGGGTGGGGGGTGGGGGGTTGGGGGGTGGGGGGGGAGGTCAGTGAAACACAGCCCCTGAGAGGGAGTTGTTTAGGCTTGGGTAGGGTGAGAAGTGCTGAGAAGAGGCACAAGGACTACAAGAGACTTGACCTGGGTTTGAGACCTAATAGTCTGCATGTATAGCTGCACACCACACACATGCCTGGTGTCCAAGGAGGCCAGAAGAGGGCATCGGATCCTTTGGAACTGGAGTTCCCGAGGGTTGGGAGCTGCTGTGAGAGTGCTTGAAATCGAACCCAGGTCCTCTGGAAGAGCAGCCAGTCCTCTTAACCCACGAGCCGTCTCTCCAGCCCTTCTACCCCATTTCTTAAAGAATTCCCATCTCAACTCTTCCCTCTCTCTGAACATATGAACTATTATATGCATACTCCAGGGCTTATAACAGGAAAGGATACGGCTGTTTTGCCTGTATGCACGTTTGTGCATCACATCTGTGCTTGGTGCTGGAAGAAGGCAGAAGAAGGTGTCAGATCCTTTGGGACTTGAGTTACAGATGTTGTGAGCCACCATGTGGGTGCTTGGGAATCAAACCTGGATCCTCCAGAGGAGCAGCCAGTGCTCTTAACTGCTGAGCCATCTCTGTAGCAGAAAGGAAAGTAAACAAAATGTAATGGCTTAAAGAGAGCTTTAAAAAAGCCAGCCCATATGACTTAAAATTACAAAACACCTGTTTACGTTGGTTGCCTGGGTTATGTTGTGTTTGGTCATTCTTCATCCTTTGCTTATCTATTACTTTAGGTGAGTTCAGCCAGAAGAAGTGTTTTGGCAACAGTGGAGATAAAGGTCGTTCTGCACCTTAGTCTCTGGGTGAGGTTTACCTGAAAGAGTTCTTGGGTATTAGAACAATTAAGTTCTTTTGGCCAACTAATAGTTGTTGCTGGAGGGCTTCTCTCCAGGTTCCCCATGCCCCGCAGTCCCACAATCCACTTATAAAATAATCACTCAGACGCTTATATCACTTATAAACTGTATGGCCGTGGCAGGCTTCTTGCTAACTGTTCTTATATCTTAAATTAACCCATTTCTATAAGCCTATACCTTGCCACGTGGCTGGTGGCTTACCAGCGTCTTTACATGCTGCTTGTCCTGGCGGTGGCTGCAGTCTCTCTCTCCCTTCTTCCTGTTTCCCCAATTCTCCTCTCTCTTTGTCCCGCCTATACTTCCTGCCTGGTCACTGGCCATCAGTGTTTTATTTATATAGAGTGATATCCACAGCAAATAGTGAAATAAATGGAGGAAAAAAGTTGAACCAAAACCTTTCTGGTCAGCAAGAACCATTCTCTTCTATCAGGTCGAAGTCCCTGTTTGGACCTACTTTTCTGCGCCGCTGAAGCGATGACTCCATGCTGAGGGACCCCATGCCAGGACAAAGGGTCCAATTCTCTGCCGATTAGGAATTTAAAAGACTTTATTTCATTAATTAATTATTTAATCCATCCATCCATCCATCCATCCATCCATCCATCCATTCATCCATCCATTCATTCATTCATTCATGTATGTGTGTTTGCTTGTGTGTGTGTCCCCATGTCTGTGCTTGCACACATGCACATCTCGAGCACACTTTGTGCTCCTTCTGACTGCAGGTTCTGGGGATTGAACTTGGGTTTATAAAGCCTGGCAGCAAGTGCCTTTACCCGCTAAGCCGTCTCACGGTGTTTTCTGTAGGTGTGATGTTTAAGCTCAGCTATGTACCCCCAGTGCTGATGATGGTAGCCAACAGCGAGGCTTAGAGAACCACAAAGATGGCCCTAAATAGAGAGCTCTCACTGCATCCTTGCAGTCTGGCGAAGGAACTGGGCCCGAGAGAGCTTTCTTTGTCAGGTTTATGCGCACGCACGCACGAGCGATTCTCCAGGTTGAAGCACATGCTCCGTCAGAGCGTACATCTGCAAAATTGAAAAGCTGTGCATGAGTGTGCGGGTGGGTGGGGGTGATAGAGCGGTTGGTTGGAGGTGGTCTCCCTTCTCTTGAGGTGTGAGGTGGTCTCTCAAGCGCTTCAGGTCGGCGCGTCACAGCTTTGCCTGGAGTGGGTGTGTGGTGGCTTCTTGTGTGGACTGCGTGCTGGCAACACTTCATCGGCCCTGGGCAATGCCTTGAAAAGAGTTGATGGTCACTTGCAAATGAAAATGTAGTTTTCCCCAAGGGGGTCTCGCTAGGCAAACAAGCTACTCTTAAGGGTAGGCTGCATGCCCAGCAGTAGATGGTCAACAGGAGATGAACTCAACGGCACCATTGGAGTGTCCTGGTCTCAGAATGTCATGTCAGGGCTTTTTCTTTTTTAAAAATTTTATCTTAATTTTTTTAATTTATATTTTCTCCTCCCTTGTGTAGTCTGTATTGTGGCTTCCAGTTAACTGTTTTTATGGGATTCCTGAGTGTGGGAAGAGTGGGTCTCCATGTCTGTATCTGTTCCTTGAGTCTTTTCTTGGCTTCTCACCTCTCTGATTGTTTTTCTTGTCCTATTCCTGTGTGTTATTTATTTGTTTTATCTTACTATATGTTATTATTGTCCATTAGATGCTTGTTTGTTTTCTGATGAGAGACAGGAAGGGGATGGATCTGATGGGAGAGGAGGTGAGGAGGAACTGGGAGGAGTAGAGGGAGGGGAAAACATAATCAGAATATATTATGTGAGGAAAAAAATCTATTTTGATGAAAGGAAAAAAAAAAGAAAATAGTTGGTGATCAATATGTGCTTATTGGACAGATGCATATGGAACTGAGTGATACAGAAAGCATCGCCCAGTTAACTTAAGTGTGTCATGCCTGGGGTCAATAAGAACTCTGCTTTGTAAATGATGCCAACTTTGGTGAATCTGGAGAAGTTGGAGAATCACATTTCTTCAATCTAGATGCTCCTTGCCTGGCCAGAGTCAGTGGTCCCTTCCATGGTACTGTAGGATCCTGCATTTACTCTTCATTAGTCTCCCACTTGTATTTCTGTATTCATTTGTCTATAGAATCCTAGTGCGGTACTAGAAATCGCCACACACTCAGTGGCTGTGTGAATCAGCCTTTCATTATGGGGATAAAATACTTGAGGTCAGTGACTTAGAAGAAGGGCAGGCTAATTTGGTCTAGAAGTTTCTTAAGGTTTGGTTCCATTGCTTATGGCCTGTGGTCAGGTAACATGGTCAGGGCAGGGAAATATGGTGGAAGAAACTTCTTACCTCACAGCTGTCTGAAGGGGGAGAGTGTGGAAGGGGCTGGGTTCCAGTATCCTTTTCAGGAGAATGCCACCAATAACCTAGCTTCTCTTACTATGGTACATGAAGGTTCCACTACTTCCCGGTGGTACCGTGTGTTGGTGACTGTCCTTTAGCACATGAACCTTGGGGGACATTCAAGATTCACATTTTAGTGGGGTGGGAGTGTGGGCCCACCTTAGCTGAGTCCTCTTCTCTGGGCTTCACAGTATTGGTGTTTCATGGGTCTGTGCTCATCTGAAACAGGGAGCCCCCATCCCAGGTCCCCAGGTTATTGACTTAATTTAGTTCCTGTGGATGTGGAAGCCACAGTGGCCTTTTCCTTGTTGGTCGACAGGAGACTGACCTTCTCTCTTTTTTAGGGGGGGGGGGCATCACCTGATCAGGATGGTTCAGAGGGACTGATCAGAATCCTTAATGACATCTGCAAAAATCACTATACCATAGAGAATGATGTACGTAACCATCAGAGTGCTACCCCTCACATCCCCAGGTCCCACCCATACTCAAGTGGAGGGGATCAGGTAGGATGTTCTCCCAGGCAACATAGGTGTGGAGGGTGATTGAATGGGAGTGAATTCTGATTGGTGGTACCCTAGCAACCAGCTCTTGTGTAAAATACATGAACAAAGATGCAGGTTGAGTATTGATTGCCAGATGCAGTGGCCAGCAAATGTATCACCTGTGAGCTGTTTCCTTGGTAACTGAAAGACATACATGAAGAAGAAATGACAAGAAAAAGAAGGAAGAGAGAGGAGGAGACAAAGCCTGACCTGGGTTGGTGTCACATGGTATTTCTAAGGGCTTTCCTGCTCCCAGGCTGTTGTTTCTTTGCTCGGAGGTCAGGAGCTGTGGCCTGCTGCTCCGTGGCCCAGCTGCTGTAGGTGTACTATGGCACATGGGAGGAAGGGAAGCCCCACTAGTTAGACTGCAGATTTCAGAGGTCTCGTCTCTGCCTTGGGCGGAAAGCAAAACCCAAGTGGGTCCCTTCTAACGACATGCACATGGGGGCAGCCCCCTCACGTCCCAGGGCAGGGAAAGACAATAGATACTTGCCTGTCAAATCTCCTGGCTGTGGCTAGCTTGAAAGAAGGCATCGGAGCTGTGTGTCTGTGTTGAATTTGGCGAAGCAGAAGGGGTGTGTACTTGGTGGCGCCCATGTGGTTCAAGTCTCCATGACTTCACACCACTCAGGCCAGCCTAAATTGCTTCCAGGGCAGACAATGGCTTGTGTCCCTGACAGCCCTGGGCCTGGGTGCCATCTTGTGTAAACACTGCTGCTTTTAGCTCATTGCAGAGGCTGGAGGATGATGTGTTCACAGCAGCCGGAGGCTCTCATTAAGATGCAGAGGAAACTATGACAGGCGGAGGAGGCTGGTAATGTACAGATTGTAAAAAGCCTTTGTTTCCTCTGGTTGGCAGACAGATATGTGCAGAGATCCTTTGGGGGCTTTTCTGGATGGGAAGGTTGATGTTGCTTTTTTGATTTTCAGTTCCTGCTCCCCTCTAGAAATACTTTGGACTCCTTTGAGTATAGAAACAACTTGTTGGCCCTGTGGTCGCCTCAAGCTGCTACAGAAGTAACAGTTGCTGGGCTGGATTTGTAGACCTATGAACTGTGCTGTCAGGTGGTGGGAACTGGGTGTGTAAGATACAGCATGAGTGCCAGAAAGAGCAGGGGAGCATTCTGTGGGGGAGCTCCCCAGTGGAAGGAGAGAGGCCATTCTTAATTTTATTAATGGTTTTTTAACTGGCACAGCCAGACTCCAGCCTGGAACTCTGCAGAGAGAACCCAGAGCTGAAAAGTTACATCCCATTGAAGAGATGTTGGGGTGTTTCCCCCTGGGTGGTTGTAGGTAGTGGGGATGAAGTGGAGGGCTGGCCGGGAGCAGAGGGAGGCTTGTGTTTTCAAGCATTTGTTTGTGGTTCTTGGAATAAACACACACCGCACGGAAGGACTGCTCTGGAAACCTTGGTCCAGCTGACTCGGCCACACGGAGGGCTGTTAGTGCGCTCCCCTGCGGTGTCCGGTTACAGCACCTGTTTGTGCCCCTCTGAGCCATCATCATCTGTCTGTTTTTATAGATCATCCAGGAAACCTGTAACAAAGTGGATCATCTGAGAACTCTATGAGCAAGATGTCCGCCAGCTCACTGGGGAGGCTGAGGTGTGAGGATCGAGAGTTCAAGGTCATCTTGGGATACATAGGGAGATATATGTACATGTAATACACACACACACACACACACACACACACACACACACACACAAACACTGGACTAATAAACTTTTTGTCTATACACCCCCACACATGGCGGAATGGTGGATTGATAACGCTTTTGTTTATACACCTGCACACATGGTGGATTGATGTATGTCTTTATTTACACACATACACACACACATGATGGATTGATACACTAGATGTTTTGGTCTGTACACACGTGACAGACTGATGGCTGTATATTTTTGTCTGTTCACACATGGTGGACTCGTTACTCTATGTTTTCAGCTGTGCTCACGCAGACACGCACGGTGGACTGATGATGACTGTGTGTGTGTGTGTGTGTTTGTCTACAGAGCTCTTCTCTGCTTTTTTTTTTTTTTTTCTTTTCTGCAGTTTTACTATCTAGCCAGGCTGACCTCAGACTTTCCAGGATCTTCCCGTGAGCTGGTTTTACAGGCATATACGAGCTAGTTCTCCTCCCCCCCCCCCCCCCCATGCATGCTCACTTCATAGCCAGTGGGGAATAATGAGTTTTCCGCCTGTGAACCTTTGCTTGGCTGACTTAAATGGGCTGGGGGTCTGGCGGTTCCTCCCCTGTGTTTTCTCACTACAGATCTGCTAAGGTGGATAATAGGTAACAGCGTGTCCATATTCACCCATCCCAGTTTCTTTCCCTGAGGTCCCTTGTTGCACGATCCATTTCAGAATGTATCTTCCCATGCGTTCATGGGAGGTTGCCGACCTTCTTCCCAATACAGGCGTGCATGCGAATGTCCACATAATGGTCTCTTAAAAAAGTCTCGTTTCAGAAATGTGTTGAGTTCTTCGTTGGTCAGTTGGAAACGTCAAAGCTGAAGGAAGCCGATGATCAGAACCTCTGCTCTGGGAGGTGAACTTTGTGGAATTTCAGAGTTCTTTAGGAGGACTTGGCATCTGGCCCTGGGAAAGAGGTTTAGATCCTGTCTCCTAGAGAAGTGGACCATCTGCATCAAGGAGCAGGTGCAAGATGAGCCCTAGGGCACTTGGCATGAATGCTGTTTGGGGTTTCTGCTCAGTGCCTTTCCTGGCCTTCATTCCTCTCCCAGGCTCACTCCTGCTGCTTCCCACTTTGTGGGGAAAGTAGGATTCGACTCGTTCTCATCTGATACTGAGCAAGCCTTCCAAAAGCTTTGTGGTCCTATTTTCAGTGGAGGAGTTCTTAAAACAAACGATATCACTTGCCTCACCTGCACCCTGGAGCCCGGGGAGGCAGTGAAGCTTGTGTGTGGCTGATGTGAAGATGTGGGTTCTTTCCCATGGTGGTGAAAAGCTACCCAGCTGTTGTCTAAGTGTGATGATGGTCCCTGTAGTCTCTTTCAACCTGAGGTGTAGGGGCGGGAGCGTGCACATGTGCACGAGTCGGTACATGCTCATGCTCTTGGATGTGTGTGGGTGCCAGAGGTCAACTTCAGGTATCACTCCTCAGTCATTGTCTGCCTTGTTTTCTGAGGCAGGGTCTCTCACTGACATGGAGCATGTGGTGTAGGCTCGATTAGCTGGCCGGTGAGTCCTGGGGATCCACTTGTTCTCCATCCTCCCCCTTCCCCTTCCTCTCCCCTGCTGCCAGAATTACAAATGCCTGACGCCATGCTAAAGCTTCTTAAATGTGGGATCTGAGGATTGAACTCACGTTGTGGTCGCAAGTTTCACTTGCAGTTTACCAACTGGGCTATGTTCTCAACTTGCCTTTATGTATATTAACTGTATCTCAGTGGTCTTTGGTTTCCTAAGGTTTTCTTCATGTGCTTATGTAAGTGTGTGGACTTAATACTTATTTATTGCTTATTTTGGGGATCTGAGGGAGTGTGAGACAGGTCTCGTGATGTATATGGCTCCTGGCTGCCCTGGAACCAACTGCCTAGGTTGCCCACGAACTCATGGCTATTCTTCTGTCTCTACCTTTTAATGTTGGAATTTCAGATGTGAACCACTACACCAAGCTAGTCCTTAACTTTTAACATGCCAGACTAGCCTTGTGATAATTTTATTGTCAAAATCCACACGGACTGTATTACCACTGTTTTATAAAGAGCCACTTGTGGGAAATGGACCTTCTGGAACAGAACCAGATGCAAAACATGGATGGGATGTGTGTGCCAGTCGGGAACCCCTGTGGAAGTGTGGTTTGATTAGGTGTAAAAATTCCTGTCTCAGAGCACTTCCATGGGGACCAAGGAGGGGGAGAGCCGCGCTTTTTCACTGCTGAAAAGCAAAGCGGGGGTTGATGGGTCCTACTGGGGATGGAGAGGTAGTTTCTTAAGGGAAGGGCAGCTTTTGTAGGACATTGGAAACCTTTCCAGCTTGGCACAGGCACAGATGCCTGTCTGCCACCCCTGGGATGGTTTGGAGAGTGGTGGACTTTCTGTCACCTGCCCCAGAACATTTGGGACCTTCCTCTTAGGAGATGCTTCGGAGCAGATGACACACTCCTGCTGCTCTTGAGAATTACCCGTGGGTCTTTCCACAGCGTGCCAGGATTCGGCAGAAACGAGTGTGAGCTGAAATCCATGGGCCCGGATGTGCCTCACCTACCTCTCTGTATTGTCCATTCAAGTAGTTTCCACTTCTGATTCCAGCTCGCTCTCTCTCTTTTTACTTTTAATCTTTTTTTTTTTTTTTTTTTTTTTTTTTTTTTTGGGTCATGTCCTGTAGATGTTTTTAGACCCACCCTGCTGTGTAAAATCCCAGTTCTCAGTGCTGTGAGCCAGTGTGGCAGGGGAAATCAGCACTTTAGAATTCACTTTTTTCTTTTTTACCTTGAGTTTGACCCCTTAAAAGCTTCCTATGTTCTCTTCACAGGGCTTTGGACATGGACCAGGGAAGCTATTTCTAGCCAGTCAGGTAGCTAGGAAAAGCCTGACTCATAGATAATATTACATAAATGTTGGTAAAAGGAGAGAGAGAGAGAGAGAGAGAGAGAGAGAGAGAGAGAGAGAGAGAGAGAGGAAGAAAGTATGGCAGGCAGAGGGAGAGTGTGACCGTAGCTACAGCGAAGGGACATTTTGCTGAACTGACCATTGTATTTGTTCCTGGGAAGGTGTCATGGAAGGGTCTGTGACTGCCAGTCACTTGCAATTGACAGCCAATAGCTGGAGTTGTGGTGAGGGGACATCCTTGTTTGTTTTCTCATTCGGCTGATCTGTACAGGGATCCCTTCTTGCATTGAGGACTGAGACTGACTGTAAATGATAGTGTTGGGATCAGGATGGAGTTCTGGGATGTTACATTGCATTTTGTTGGCATGAGTAGCTTTTCTGGATCTTTCCAAGCAGAGAAGACTATTAGGCATTGTTTCACCAGGATTTTATGAGAAGAAAGCTTGAGGTTTTGCAGCAGGGCCAGTGAGTCCCAGCAGGTCTCAATTTCATTATAAAGAAAAGGAACTGGCCACTAAATGACCCCAGTGGTGGCTGCTGGTGCAGACTCATGAGATACTATCTTTGCTGAGGATCAACCAGCACAAGGCAGATGTGAGGAGAGGCTCAGTAATCCTAGGCTGTTCTTTGTCTCTCCAAGATGCTTGGGTTTTAATGACCACGGTCTGGGGACACTGCTTGCTCATGGTGAGGTCTCTTGTCCCCATTGTTATTCTGATTCCAAAGAATAGAGGGGTGTGGCCTCCAACGCCGCCAGACCCTGCGTTCTTCCCAGCTCCTGGAAGGGCAGAACCCTTGAAGGAGTTCACAGCCCTTTCTACCTCTTCCTGTGACCTCTGCACCAGTCTGCAGTTGCACTTGAAATGGGTGTGTGACGTCCACACTGATGGAAAGGATGCCAGTTGAGGATTGAGGGTTGAGTTTTGACAGCGATGAGGGCAGGTTAGACAGCCTTTCAGGATGCTTCTGATGGTTTTGAAATAAGCAGCAGACATATTAGAAGTAGCAGAGAAGAGGTAATAAAGGTGTTAAGATACACATATGACTGCCTGAGGGGAAGGGTTTGAGTTGACGGACGAATCTCCTGGGAGACTCATGACGCGTGTACGATGACTTAGGAATTTGAAAAAAAAAAAATCCAAAGTAGTTTGTTCTTGTGTTACAGTAAAATTTTGGAGATTAAATACCATTGGTTTTGCTGGTGAAAAGTCGAAAAGTTTATCTTCTTTATTGCTCACGTTGGGTGTGGTGTGGGCTGGAAGTGAGAAACTTAGCATTAGGTTCCGGTGAATGAAACTGAGGACATGACGGATCCTAGGTATGTCTGAGGAGAAGGTTTTTTTATTGTAGATATGAGGGAGAGAACAGCCAGAGACGTCTGGAAGGGTCCAGAGTGAACACGGCCAGCAGAGCAGACTGGACCATGAGGAGTGGGGGGTTTGGGGGAGGGGAGAAGAGGGAGGGAGCAAAGAGAGCATATTATGAGAACCTAGAGAACTGAAAGTGGCTGCCTTCTATAGGAGTCAGAAGCTGGGGGAGGGAAACAAAGCCCAGCCCCGGAGAGGGAGAGGTTTAGGGTAGGGGCAGGATGAGAAGTGCTGGGAAGAGCCGCGGGTACTGAGTGACACTGGTCCCGGGTTCCTGTGGGACCTGACATCAGGTAGCCATGAGAAGACGCAGCCCACTTGGATTTGTACACAGCCTGTGAATCCATCTCTATGTTCCCTCCTCCCGGATGCTGACATGACTCTTAAGGATTTCATTTCCTTTTGATATGACGGAGTCCTTAAGGGATGGTGGGGCTCGGGCTATTAGCATTCTGGGGGACCTTTAAATGTGATTTAATGTGAGAAATCAGAGGAATGTGCAGATTCTAGGCCACATTTCTCCCCGATGAGCCTCATAGAATTGTAAATGTGGAATTATTTGATCTTTCCTGAGTGACTTATTTTAGAGTCATTCGTATTTACAGCATGCTATTCAGTAAAGCATGAAAACCAGAGCCGTACAGTTTCAGTTTTATCTGAAGTCATAAAGTATCTTTTATGTACACAGTAAATCTGGGGTAGATTATAGTAGAAAACCTCCACAGACCTACCGTCCTGAAAGTGGTGGCGGTTTTCAGAGATAAATAAGTAACCTATAATTCTGATTAAAGTCCCTGCCAGTTACATGTTAAATAACCCTCGACTCCCCTCTTTTCCTTGTTCTTCCTTTTCCTCATAAATGCACTTTGCGATGTGTAAAGCCTTAGTGGCAGTTTCCTCTGTCCCAGCTTTTAATTATGAAGAAATCTTAGGAAAATGGGGGGGGGGGTGAATGGTAATTTTGTACACCTAAAACCTTCCAGTTAGATTCCATTGTCCTGCATGTGCTGGATCTGTGTGGGGGTGCATTTGGCTCTGTGTGTGTGTGTGTGTATGTGTGTGTGTGTGTGTGTGTGTACACACAAATATAGCTGCATATGTATGACTGCATATATGCATCTATGTGTATGTGTATGTGTATACATATATGAACAATTTGAGGTAACTGGGGTAAGCAGATTCCTTCTCCACTCCCCTGTCACATTCCATCTTTTTCCTTTCCTGCATGTTGGACCAAGGGTCTCAGATGCTGTATGTTCAGTGTCTCTTTCCTTCAAATAGAAGCATTCTCCTACATAAAGGCAGAAACATTTGGAAATACTAACGCTGGCAGTGAGCTCATCCTCTCAGGAGGATGAGCGCTGTATTCAGCACACTTCCACCCCCCCACACCCCCCAGTCACTGCTGTCACTGGAAGATGTTTATGTTTCCCCTGAACTAAGATCTATTCATGGTCTTCATTGTGATGTGCTTGCTGACTCTGGAATCTCTTTGGCTTTTATTCTGGGGTTTAGAACGGTTCTTACCCATTGCTCCTATCAGGGTGACTTTTTAGGAGCTCAGCCACTTTGAGGTGCTGGATTGTTTGTTGTTTTTTTCCTTGTATCTCTATTCTAGAAGTATGGCATGGAGGTCAGGCCAGAAAGCTGGATGTCCTTGTTCACTCATTCTCTCTTAGGTAGGTGAGGTGGAGGGGCTAAGGAGTAATTGGTGTGCTTTTTGCAGAGTGATTTTTCTTACAACGTGAACCTCCTCTTAGTATTGGGAACAGTGGGAAATGGCCACTTTATTGGACGGCAGTTCCGTACATGTCTGCTTGGAGGCCTCTCCTGATTTTAAAAGACTAACTGTTGATCTGGCTGTGACTTGTCCCCATATCTATGTCTGTTTCTCCTTTGACTGTCCTGGCCATGAGTGTGTGTCACTAAGGGTGTTTCCCATAGTGTGGCAACACTTCCATGTCCCTTGCCTGACCCAGCAGCCTTGGTTGGAGCTGTTGACGACAGCAATAGTCTTACTTCATTTAAAACATGTTTAAAATTATCCCTATTATTGTTGTATATGTATGTGTATACTTGAGTGTGTATGCAGGTTCGTATGTTTCTGTGATCATGTGTGTGTGTACATGCGTGCTTATGAAAGTGAGAGGGTCTCCTTGGATGTTGTTTATCAATCCCTGCCCACTTTTTACCCTTTTAAAACAGGGTCTCTCGCCGGACGGAAATACCTGTTTAGTCTAGGCTGGGCAGTAAACTGCAGGCATCTGCCGGTCTCTGCCCTCTTGGTGTCGGGATTATAAATGCATGTCTCCTGGCTTCCTACATTAAGTACTGGGCATTGAACTCAGGTCCTGATGCTGTGTGGCAAACATTTGAGCCTCTGAACTCTCTCCCCACCCCGACCCTGTTACTTCTATAATTTTTTGAAGGCCGAGGCAGCTCCGTGCCATCCCAAGTAAATTCATTTATTCCCACTTAGCACTTTTTTCCTAAGTTGGATGAGGAGACGGTTTTCTGGGTCCACCGTGGATTTCATCCTCAGCTTCGTAAGTAGATGTCTTCTCACATACTGGGCAGATTCAGTTGACCATGTTAGTTCGACTGCCACCTCTCACGGCTGCTTATGTCCAAGTAGATGGAGACGTTGGTTCTCGTGTGTGTTTTTCTTTTCAGGAGCTGAGGCGTGCCTTCTCTGGTCTCAGCTTCCCGTGGCTGTGGCATTTCTTGTCTTTTTGGTTCTTGCGTTTCACTTGCACAGAACTGGGAATTGCACCCCGGCAGAGTCCCCTCCTGCTCCGGGGCTCCTGCCCCATGGCCTTGGGACCGCCCTGCAAGGATACTTTTCTGTTTGCCCCACAGCGAAACTCGGCCTTAGCTTTGCTATAAATGGCAAAGTTACTGAATTGCTTTGGCTCCATGCCAAGTGCTGGAAATAATTGGGGAGTATAAAAAACACAGCTTTCCAAGGAAAATATTTATTTTAGGAGCCTTCGGTAGGCTTGTGTGTGCGCTTGTCATGCTCGCAATGAGTTAGTTCCTTTCTCCAATTGTGTGAATAAGCCTCCCTGAACATCTAATTTACTGAGCTGCAACTGATTCTTGTTGGACGTTGTCACAGCTTTGGGAAGGCATGAATGATGCAACTGAATTTGAAGAAAACAATTCTGTTCTGGGTGTGCATTTGATGGACAAGGAAGGCTGCTCTTAGCATGTACTTCTTCGTTGTTGTTAAGATTTGTTTTCACTTGCATGTATACATGCATGTGTGTGTATGTGTATGTGTGTGTTCATATGAGTGCCACATATATGGGTGCCCACGGAGGCCAGAGAAGGGGTGTTGGATCCCCTGGAAATGCAGAATGTTGTGTGCCACCCCAAATGGGTGCTATGACTCAAACATGGGTCCTCTGTAAGAGCAGCAGGCACTGTTAACTACTGAACCATCTTTCAAGGGCACTTGTTTTGTTCTTTTGTTTTGGTTTTTTTCAAGACAGGGTTTCTCTGTGTAGCTTTGTGCCTTTCCTGGAACTCACGCTGTAGCCCCGGCTGGCCTTGAACTCACAGAGATCCGCCTGGCTCTGCCTCCCGAGTGCTGGGATTAAAGGCGTGCGCCACCACCGCCCGGCTTGTTTTTGTTTTTTTTTTTTTTTTGAGACAGGAGTTTATGCAGCTCAGAGTGACCTAGAACTCTGTATGTAGCAGAGGCTGGCCTTGAACGTCCATCCCATTACTTTCATTTCCCAAGTGCTAGGTTCACAAGTGTGTACCAGACATCCAGCATTCATGTTCAAGTAGTTTGTTCAGCTGAAGCTCCAGACTCGCTGCCTCACCCTTTCCCCACTGGCAAGGACAAAGCATAATTCCAGACGTATGAAAATGGCACAGTGAAACCCATTACTTCGTGTGCTCACTAGAAAATAATAAAAAAAAATTAAAATTATGATTTCAGAGAACCCTCCGTCTACTAAACCTCGCCTGAGTCCTTGCACCCGAATGAGACCCACGGAGGCTTAGATCGAGTCCCTGGCCTTGAGGTCAGTGAGACACATGCCTCAGAGGAGAGGCAGAGCTGATAGGAGCCATTAATGGCGCTTTGAATTAATAAAGCAGGCCAGGGGGGTTGGCCATGGTCATTTATTATTCTCCAAAGATTTGCATTTTCAGTTCAGCCCATTGGATTAGTAGCATGGGAAACGTCCACCGTGTGGGGCGTGAGAGAGAGCTCAGTGGTCCTTTAGGAAGGTTGTCTGTCACGGAGTCCTTAAACTTTGCCACGGAACTGGATAAGAAGCCGCTCCCCGTTGGCAAGGCTTCTTGGAATCACGTGGCTTAGGAATCAAGACATAGAACCCTGTTTCCAAATTCTCAGGAGAGGCGCAGTGTCCGGCTGCAGCAGCACCGTACGTAGCCCAGACCTTGATTTTGAATGTGGCTGTGCAGCCCAGTGGCCTGCACGCATTCCCTGGGATATGCAGAGGAGTAGATTTTTAAATCATATCTGTTAATAGTGAGGGATCCCTAGCGTATATTTATGGATTTATTTTTTTTTAATGAACAGGAGCGTTTCTCAGTCAGGGTGCAGTTCTGTGTCGAGGCAGCCGAACCGTGACGTGTGTGAAAGAGCCCCGCTGAGGTGGCTCTCCAGGGTCATTGCATGTCTCCCTGTTCTGGATTCTTCAGCCACCATAGGCAAGGGCAGGAGAGGAGGAGTGGAATGGAGGATGCTTCTTGCTGTGTCCGATGGATGCTAAGTGCTTTGCAGCGATGTGGGGTTTCCTCCCTGGCTCGCTGGCTAGAGGGTGTTGGGCTCATGTTGACCCAGATAGGTTGGTTCCTGCAGGTCTGGCTTTCTCTTCTGTGGCTATGTGGGAAAGGGTGCTGTACCCCAGCAGGTGTATTGTACACCTCACTGGACACGGCCAGTTCTGTCACTCTAGACTCCCCCCCACCCAGATGTTACCACCTTTCCGAACTCTGCTCCTCTGCTCCGTGTCTGGCCTTTGGTGACTCTCCGCTGCTTTGCAGGCTAAAATGCAGACTAGTCTGTCGTGGAATCCAGCCCCGATATGACCCCTCCCTCCTCCCTTGTCTGGGCCTGGCTTGTGACATGCTTTTGTGGAGGAGATGTAGGTTGGATAGAGTTTGTTTAGCACGTGGCTTTCTCTGTCTCAGGCCCTTGTGCCTTCCGCACGCCTGTGTTCCTCTGGTTCAGACTCTCACCCTCCAAATCCCTGTGTCCCTCTAGACCAAGGCCCCCACGCCCTGCAGCCTTTCCCAAGTCTCTTAAGCATTTTCAAGTGCTGAGCCCGTGTTTCTAGTTTTTCCAAACCTGAAGGAAATTTAGGCTCCAAGCCATTACAGAAATACTCGAGAGTGCTCGATATTTTTACTTCTTCAATACATGAAGTTTTATCAATGTGTTGCCAGGCATTACTTGAGATATTTTGTTTTTATGGGCGTATGTGTTTTTTGCTTGTATATATATGTGTGTGCATCATGTGCATGCCTGGTGTCTTAGAGGCCAGATGAGGGTATGGGATCTGGAGTTAGAGGTGGTTGTGATCTGAGATGTGGGTTCTAGGAATTGAACCCAGGTCCTCTTGAAGAATAGCAAGTGCTCTCAACCGCCAAGGCAACTCTCCAGCCCCAACCAAGCATGTTTTGACAAGACTTGAAACAAAAATGTTTCGTATCATATCTGTTGATTTAGTCCTAAGACGTGAGTGGCCTAGATACATTTAGCTAACAAGACCTGTCATCTTCAGACTTTTGTTTTTTAGGAACCTCAGTGAGTTAAAAAGTTATTTATTGAAAAGCCTTCAGGGCGAGTCATGGGACTTGAATACATTTTTTTTTTCTTGCAGTGCTGGGATGAAGCACGGAGCCTGCAGTGTGCTTGGGAAGTGCTCCAGCTCTGAGCCACACCCCAGCTTGAGTCACTGGGTTTTAGAACTGGGGTAATCAAGGTGACTTCAGTTACAGTAGTAAGCTAGGTCCTCAGATAAGCAAGGCTGTGGTGCTGTGACCCAGTTGCTCCGGGGGTGGTTTAAGAGGCCACTGCTCAGCCTCTCTCATCAGCCACCATGCCTTTGGGATGAATGCCTTGGTCGCTGCCTGCTGCCTGCCGCCTGCCTGCCCTGGGTGGGGTGAGGCACGAAGTGGGTAGATACTGCCTCTGTATCAGTTCCAGGGAGACTCCCAACCTCTGTCAACTTCCTGCCCCTCCAAATTCTGAGCTCACCCTGATGTGATTTTGTTGTTATGGTTTTGATTAAGTTTTTCCCCAAAGAACAATGTGGAAAAAGCTCTGGATTATTTTTTGTGACTTTTTTTTTTTTTAAATCATCTATCATTTCTTTTTATAAAGCTGACTTTAAATAGGTAAGACATAATGCAAAGATGTCATTGTTGAGAGTTGGAACCTGGGATTTCATGTTCTTGTAAATACTAGCACTAGTCAAAGCTGATCCTTGTAGCATTTGTCAGAATGTGACATATGACAGAAACAATTTTAAGTACTTTATGTATATTCGGTTTACCCATTTAAGATTCCATGAGGTGATAGCTGTTATTATCCTCATTAAAGCACAGACAGGTTAGTAACTTGCCCAGCATCACACAGCCAATAAATGGCAGAGCTGGGATAAAGTGCAAGCAATCTGATTCCAGAAAGCAAATCAAGACAGTTTATTGTCTTTTCATTTTGTACTGTGTGTGTGCACACGTGCGTGCGTGTGTATGTGAGTTTGTGTATGGGTTCAGGTACACATGTATATGTAGACCAGAGGCCAGCCCCTAGGAGTTGTCTACCTTGTTATTTATTTGTTTGTTTTTTATTTTGTTTTTCTGACATGATCACTCACTGGCCTGGGGCTTGCCCCCTTTTAGGCAGGCTGGCCACTGAGTCTCAGGGATCCGTGTTGTCCACCACCCCAGTGCATACTGAACCACCACCACGCCTGGCTTTTCACATGGGTGCTGAGGATCAAACTCCTGCTTCCTTGTTCCTGCTGTATGTCACCATGTCTATGGCCTGTCAGTCACATAGCGTGCATCGTCACCAACTTGGTACCCCTGCTCCGCAGCTCTACCCCACTGTACCCCTGTTCTGTAGCCCTACCCCGTGGCCTGATCCTTCTGCCTTCCTCACACAGCAGCCCCAGATGGGCAGGAGAGTGGTAGAACTGTTATGTTCAAGTCAGCATTTCCACTCCGCAGAGATGGATCTGAGCTAGCCTCCTGGCCTGCCCAGGTTTATTACAGACCGACATCTGTTGCCCCTGAGTGTATCCAGCCGGGGCTGAAGCAGCATCTGCTCTTCTAGCTTCCTCCTACCTTTTCAAAGGGGATCTTAGACTTGGTTTGTTTGGATGGTGACTGCAGAGGAAGAGGGTTCTAGCCACGACTCAGCGTGAGTCCCGTGTCATCGGTCGGTACTTCTGGAGCCTTTGCACGTGACAGCAATAGACCCAGGGAGGCTTGGCGAGTCAGCCAAAGCCCTAGGCACAGAGCCCTACCTAGCCCAGAAAAAATTCTTTGTTGGTGACTGGCCCCTTGCGATCCATTCTCTCTTTGAGTAGCCTGTGTAAGGAATGAGATGTTCAAGTTGGGAAAGCGATTAGGAATGGTAGACCTAGCTGGACGTGGTGTGAGCCACCATCATTGCCAGCATTTGGGAGACAGAGGCAGGAGGATTACTGAGTTTAAGGTCAATCTGGGTTACAGTAAGAATCTACCTTAAAAAAAGGAAAAAGAATGGCCAATATATTTTAAGAATAAGTGTAATAATCACAGCACCACTGAGAGCTTAAAAACTTTTCATTGTGATGTCCAAAAGCCTTTCACAGTAACCCATTTTGAGAGTTGAAAGCAGAAGTTTTTTTTTTTTTTAAACAGGCAGTACCTCCTATTTTAGCTTCACAGAAAGGAGAAGGAGCTCTTTAAAGTGGGGGAGGGAGGCGACAGGATTGGGGTGGAATGTGAGCAGGTGCGTGGCCTGTGTGCCTGAGACCAGAGCTGACCTCCAATCTACCAAAAGCAAAATCAAAAGTTTCTCCCATGATAAGCATGTTGGGTTGCTGCGGCCTGAACTTTCTGTAAAGCATGGAAAACACACAGTTACCTCAAGGAGCTCCAGGGCCCTGGCTCCCTAGCTGTAAACATTCTGGCTCTCAGGCAGGCAGCCCGTTCTGGTTGTAAATCCATGTGTCTGTCTTCGCCATGGAGTAAAAAAAGTCTCTTGTTATTTTGCAAGGATGCTGTGTTAGTGACAGCGTGCGTGCCATCTGCTCGGATTGCTGTGATGTAAGACACTTGATGTTACCAGGAATAGCAAATTGGAACAAGCTAGGCATTGAGTTTAATCTCAAGTGTGAATATGGAACTGATATAGAAATCTTGGAATAGAGACCCCCTTTGTTAGGATGTGGAAAAATATCTGTGAATTTTAATGGAAGTTGCATTCAGATTCGATGCTGAAGTCATGAATAGACAAAGGGGATGATTCTGGGGAGGCTTCTGGAGGCTGAGGAGACCCTCCTAGGAACAGAGGTGGCATGTGTTTGGATCTAGGTCATGCTGGCCTTAGATACCCGAAGTTATATCTGCTAAATGCTGAGCACCTAGCCTTTTGCTTAGCGGTTTGCCTGTTGAATTTCGGAGAGGAGGGTCGTTTTCCACTATTCCACCAAAGCATCCGGCACTGGATGCTGAGTGTAACAGCCCAGGGAACCCGATCAGATGACCTCAGAGCCGCTGGTGATAGGGTTGAGTAGATTTTGTTTTTACTGCTAGCAGTACTTGTAGGTCTAAGAGACTCCAGCCGGTCAATATGATAAGATTGGTCCTCACTATGCAGAGTTGTGTGTTTGTGAATGACCTAAATATCAAAATTTGTTAACCCCAAAGCAATACTGAGGTGCTTTCATGGATGTTGGTGGTCCGGGGATGTGAAGGATAGCAAAAAATGCCAGTCGTTCAGATGCCTATACTGGGTGAGACTGGACAGGGCCACGCTCCTCCTGTCTGTTCCTCAAACTGTGAGTCGTCTACTTAACCCTGGGCTGTTTTGAACTGTCATGTTTCTGTTGGTGAGTTCCCTGTTTTAAAATGGTCCCAACCATGTGGCTGGTGTGTGTTTAGTGTTCCTAAGGGCTGGCAGTGACATGCCTTAGGAAGAAATGCCTGTGTGTTTGAGAGCCACTGTTGCCTGTGACTCCAGTGCCCATAAAGTAGCCATATACGAAAAGGGTTTTTTTTTTTTTTTAAATAGAGACAGAAATAAAGCAAAGCTACGCATTGATTGGTTGAGGACAGTATGGGTTTGTAGGACCCTGACCCTGAACATCTGGTAGGATTAGAGGATTGCTAAGTGTTAATGGAGTGTTCTAGGTCACCTTGTATAGTAGGACACCTTGAACAGTGAGGGTCACTGCGGGGAAGCCTCTCCTTCCATCCTTCCCAGTCCTCCAAAGTGTGCAAGCCCCATGGGTTCTGAAGGTTCTTGAAACTGTGTTATGGGTGGTATGCATTCCCTGCGAGTGTGAGTGAGCAGATGCTGTGTTGGACTAGAACTCCACACCGACAGTAGAGCTTCCGTGAAAGGACATCAGTGCAGAGCACATTCTTCCCTGGAAGTCCCATCCTGTCTTCATCTGCACCAATGGGCTCTTTAGAGTGGTCCTTGTAGATTTTCTGTGGCCTCCTGAGCCGGGTCCCTGGCAACGCAGAGTCAGTGTGCAAACAGGCTCCATGGGACCCTACCATGTGGGAGAAGTTGCTTTTAGGTCTGTAGAAGGCTTTGCATTTCAATGTATATTATTCTATAGGTTTAAGGGAAAATATACAATTCCAAAAAAAGATCTCATTTTAAGAACGTGTGTGTGTGTGTGTGTGTGTGTGTGTTTATGTGTGTGTGTACCTTTCTGTGTTCTGTATAACTTTTTCATTGGTTTTGCCACTTAAAAAAGAAGGGGTCGGGGGAAGTGATAGAAACAGAACAGGCTCTGTTTGGGGAACTTTTTTTTTTTGTTTCTGAGGTCATTTGGCTAGACAACGAATGAGAGGCAGAATTTCCGGTGTGGGTTTTTGGTAGGGGAAGTGAAGGCTGCTGCAAGGACTGCAGAGTCACTGGAAAGTGACTTTCTGCTTCCAGAACCATGGGTAATATTTCACGGTGCACGAAACCTTAGAACTAAGTGTGTGTGTGTGTGTGTGTGTGTGTGTGTGTGTGTGTGTTGTGTATGTCTGTGTGTTTGTTAGCCATCATTGTCTGTCTGTGGTGTGTGTTTGTGGTGTTTGGATCTGCTGTGTTTATATATTTAATCGTGGTACAATGCACATGACACTTATCCTCTCAGCTATTTTCAGTGCACAGCTCAGTAGTGTTACGTTCGTTCATGCTGTTGCTCTGTGATGGGGCTTCTAGAATTCTGGCTGGGAACCCCTGTGCCCAGGAAGCACCAGCTGTTTTTCCTCCTATCTCAGTCCTTTGAAGCTGCTGTTCGGCTTTCCCTTGTTAGGAACTTGATGATGACAAGTACGTCATGTAAGCTACACATACGGTATTTATGGTTTTGTTTTTTGGCGACTGGTTGTTTAATTTGGCATAATGTGAAAAAGCTGGGCGTCATGACACATACTTGTTAGATCCTGAGGGCTTGCTGGCCAGCCAGCCTAGCCTAACTAAAGAACCTAGGTCCCAGGTAAGGATCCTGCCTCAAAAAACCCAAGGTGGAGGCACTTGGAGCTTGACCTCTGGCCACTGCATTCACATCGAAGATGAATGTGTATATCCACACAATCCACACATGCACATACACTGGGGATGGAGGAGGGGGATTCTGGTCTGTTTTCCCACACTAAGGCTGTGCTGTGTGGCGATGTTTCTTGTTTGACCCTTTACTGTAAGGCACATCGCCTGCTGCTTGAGCTTTTTGTCAGGGTAGCATAAACATTTTTGTAAGCATCTTTGTGTTTGGGGACTGTCTTCTGAAGTTGCTTTGTTTGTCTTTGATTTTGTGGCTGTGCCTTCTGGACCCCTGTGCTGGAGATGTTTAGTGCTTTATGATGATTTTCTGAAATGTAAAGAATGGAATTGAGGTCAAGAATATGAACCAAATGGTCAGCCATTTTAAAGAATTACTGATTTTTATTGACTTTTGTTCACTTTTCCTTAGGGCCATGGTCATTATTGTACTTACTTAAAGCTGAGTTTGTGAATGACTTAGCAAAGTGCTTTCCAATAAGAAGTGCATTTTGCATCTTAAGCGTCAGCATTTGTTTCAATTTGCACATATATATGATTATTACTAATTTACATAAAATGCTTATTACCGGATCTGTTTCCTGTCTTGCATATTATTTCATCTCATCTTGCATTATTCTGTTATTAGAGGCAGAGTTTCTAGCTTAGGCTGTTCTCGAACTATGTAGCCTAGGATGACCTTAAACTGTTTGCTCCACCTCTCCCTCCTAGTGTTTTGGGATTACAGGCTTGTGTCACCATACCCAGTTTATAGCATGCTGGAGATCAAGCCCAGAACACCGTGCATGCTAGGCAGACACTGCCAGCTCTACCATGCCCTCATCCCTCATCATGCATTTTAATCTTAGAACTTTGTTGGTTTTGGTGGTGGAGGGAAGAGTGGTTAGCCTTCCCATGTGGTTATCAGTACATGGATGGGGTGACCTAAACCAGGCTTGCCTCATGACATTGCCACCACTGCCTAATTGGTAGTTGAGACCCATCTACTGAGGTCACAACCACTGCCTAATTGGTAGTTGAGACCCATCTACTGAGGTCAAATTTCCAGTTGTTTTCTTTTACATTTTTTCCCCTAACTTCTTCCAGTGAAGCTTTTATTTATTTTTAAATACATTTAAAAAATGAAGATATGGCCGGGCGGTGGTGGCGCACGCCTTTAATCCCAGCACTTGGGAGGCAGAGGCAGGCGGATCTTTGTGAGTTCAAGGCCAGCCTGGGCTACCAAGTGAGTTCCAGGAAAGGCACAAAGCTACACAGAGAAACCCTGTCTTGAAAAACCACAATAAACAAATAAATAAATAAATAAAAATAAAAATAAAAATGAAGATATAATTACATCACTTCCCCCCTTCTCTTTCCTCCCTCTGTGCCTCCTATGTCCCTTCCTTCCAATCCCTCACCTGTTCCCCCCACTCTAAAATCAGTGGCCCTTTTTCTCCTTGATTATTCTTGTTATATGTACTCTTGCTGGGAAACAGGCTGTTTGACAAGCTTAAGAATTAATAGTTGGCATATTGTTGTTAAGTTTGTGTCCTGGATCTTCCATCTTGCAACACTGTCACCCAGTCAGAGGCCTGGATCCAGCTCTGCTTTAATGGTGACTGTCTAAGGTTGGACTCTGAATAAGCCACTTAAGTACAAGCCACTTAAGTACTCCAAACCTGAGAGGTGTCAAGACTAAACATTACAATGTGCAGCTGACTCGGGAGTGTCATCGGTTCAAACGGAACAGAGCCTAGATTTTGGACCTGGGGAAAGTCTTTGGAGAGAATCTCACTTCCTTGTGTCACTGAGTGAGTTTGCTCCAGTGCATCTTTTCACCGTGTCATGGTCAGTACCCAGACTGTGTGACATGTGACATGTGATTGGTGTCTACTGAAGGTGGAGGGCAGTGATTCCATCAGCGAGCAGTAGATCTGCATCACTCCTTGCACTTTATCATGTTCTTATACCTTTGGGTGGGCTGCCCGTCTTGGTGTTGGCTTGTCCTTCCTGTGAGATTAAATAGAAATCGGGTTTTTGCTCTTTCTCTTAAAAGGGCTTCGTGAGCACCGAGTGATGATAGACAGTATAATACGCTCAGTGCAGTGGCTGCCCGCCAGGAAATGTGCATCACTGTTAACAGGGCTCTGATGGCTCTGGACTAAGGTGGGACGGTGGTGTTCCTTTTCTCTCTGTTGTAAACAGCTTATCTGAGGGTGAGTCTGGAATAGTATGATCAGGGTTGTTTACTAATAGTCACTGCTCAGCACTTGCCCAGCCATCAAGCAGTCATTCACTTTAAACCTGTTTTTTTCGCACGCTGGATAGAGGGCCGTGCTGTTATAATAGCGTCTGCGTTCTGTGCCTCCATCCTGTAGCTGTGTTTTGTCTCTTGGGCTTTCTTGATCCAGGAGGGTGAAAGGTCTTCCCAGTGTTGCAGGCATGGGACAGATTATGGCCTGGCTCCAGAGTACTGTTTTTTGGCGGGCTGTGTAGGGACCATGGGTGTGTCTGATCACCGGGAACAATGCGGTGGATCTAAGGTCCTGGGAAGCCTTCCAGTTTCCTCCTCCTGAGCCTGACTCAAGTCTTCCCCGAAGTCCTGTGTTCTCTTCTATCGGCCACCCAGCCACCCTCAGCCTCCTTATACAACCCAGCGGCGTTTCCAAAGATGGCTTCCAGAGCTGGTGTCACAGGGCTCCTCCGTGCATAACAAAAAAGCTGGGGTGTGGGCAGGGGGCACCGGGTCAGTCATGCAGTGATTAATTGAGAAACCCAATACTAACATGGGATGTAGACAATGCCTCCACTTTTCTGATCGGACACTTCAGTCATTCAGAGTGCTGTGAAGGAAGGTCTGTCCTCAGCACATCTTTGAGGTTTTGTGTTTCAAATAATGATGGTAAACTCTTAAATTCAGTGATACTTAAAAAAAAAAAAATTAGTTTTTGCTGTTGATGACATTGAACACAATTGGTTCATTGATTCTTCCCCACCCACCAGGCAGGCGCTCTCTCTCTCTCTCTCTCTCTCTCTCTCTCTCTCTCTCTCTCTCTCTCTCTCTCCAGCTTATTTTTCTTTTTATGCTATAGACTGTCGTAGAATATTGAAAGATGATGGGGATAGAATGCCAGTTGTAGAAAATAAAAAAAAAAAAGGATATATATATAAAGAGTTTATTTTTAGGACCTTTAAAAACATGCATTAATTTATTTATTTGCATGGTATGCTTGGGTCAGAGGACAACTTGAAGGAGTTGGTTCTCCTTTGCCCATGGGGGCCCAGGGACTGAACTCAGGACCCCAAGTTTGACGCCAAGAGCCTTTATCCACTCTGCTGGCTAATTTTATGTCAACTTGACATGAGCTAGAGTCATCTGAAAGTAGGGACCCTCAGTTGAGAAAAGGCCTCCATAAGGTCTGGCTGTAAGGATTTTCTTAATTAGTGATTGATGAGGGAGGGCCCAGCCCACTGTGGGTGGTGCCATCCCAGGGCTGGTGGTCCTGGGTTCTTTAAGAAATCAGGCTGACCAAGCCATGGGGAGCAAGCCAGTAAGCAGCACCCTCCATGGGCTCTGCTTCAGCTCCAGCCTCCAGGTTCCTGCTGTTTAAGTTTTTGTCCTGACTTCCTTCAGTGATGAACAGTGATATGGAAGTGGAATCCAAATACACCTTTTCTTCCCCAAGTTGCTTATTATGGTCACGGTGTTTTCATCACAGCCATAGAAACCCTGAGACATCCATTAAACTATTTTGACAGTTCGACAGTGATTTTTTTTTTTAAATAAAAGCACAGTCTGTGGGATATTTCAGATCTACTAACATTAAAAGTAATTAAAGAGGCTCTTTGAGTGTCCTCCTTACCGCAGGGTTATGGTTAGATAAAATGACTAGAAGTCGAAAATACTATATTTTTACTAAAACTGTGAAAATACTGCAAGCCTAAAGTAACTATCCTGCCTGACATCATGGTGTAGCCGTTCTTTCTTGTGCTGTTTCTTTTTATTTATTTTTTTATTTGCCCATTTGTTGAGAGAGAGAGATAGAGAGAAGGGGAGAGAGAGAGAGAGGGAGAGGGAGAGAGAGAGAGAGAGAGAGAGAGAGAGAGAGAGAGAATGAGAGAGAAGAGAGAGAAGAGAATGTTGAATATGTGGAGAAGATCTGAAAGCAGTCGAGGGGAGGGGAAACCATGGCCAGAATATAAATTGTATGAAAAAAAAAAAAAAAACTTTTTCAGTTAAAAACATGCACTCAGAACAATGACATTAGCCTGTGATTGGGCAAAATCTTTCAACATGAAGCACATTTTATAATCATGTTGACTTTCTCGTGTGATGTGATGTCAAATTCAAACATGGAAGGATTGTGTGGGCATACCTTCCCTGCGTTGTGAGGGGACTGCCTTTATCTAAAACTCCCACCAACCCTAGCAACCTGTTTTATCTGGTGTCCGTAGCTGGGGAGAAGGTGCTGAGGGAGGCCCGGCCCCCCCAGAGGTAGCCAGATAAAAGAACTTAGAGTCTGGTGCCATTCTTGTGAGCCAGCCTTGGTTGGCCGCAGTCCAGCCCTGTGCCTCTCCCTATTGTCACTCAGGACAGAATGATGACAGTGACTCCGGGCAGTGGGACAGCTTCCTTGTTGAGGGACATAGCAGGTCAGTCTCCTGGAGACGTTGACTCTCACGCCATGTCATTTTGATGCTCGGTTGTCATGCCCTTTCTCCCCACGACACCGAGTAAGCCTGAAATGGTAGCTGGAGCTCCGGACGGTTTCTCCTTCTCTGCTCTTGACCCCAAGGGCTTCCTCTTTCTTCTCTCTTGTCATTGTCTGAAGAATGAAGGTACCAGAATAATGTGACAAGGTGCTTTTTCTTGGGTGAGCTTCCGGTGTAAGCCATTTAAAAATGCCTTTTATCTCATTTCAACCCTAGCTGCAGACTTTTCACCTCTCATTCTAAGGAACCAGACAACTACTGACCAAGATCAGATTAGCATCACACGTGGTCCTTGAGCTTCGATGAGAGCCAAAGGTTCGTCCAAGGATCCTCTTAGCCATCTTCAGGACTGGCTGAGGAGTTAGGAGCAGCCCTTCAAATGGACTGAGTGACAGGCAGTGACAGCATGGTGAGAGAGGCCGAGCAGGGGCATCAACACTTCTCCGCACACAGTCCCGCAGAGGAGGAGGAGGATGGAGTAATTTTTCCAGCCCTGTCTACACTGTAGCTCTTCCCAGCTCACATGGGCTTTTCTCTGAGGACAGTTGGATTGACAGGGAATCACACATGTGTGGAGTTATCTGAGTCCTTTCCAAACAGACCGGAGGCCAGAAGTGTACACCTTTGATTGCCGAGTGTTTTCCTGGGTTGGGCTCTGAAGCTTCCTGACTCCTGAACAATAACGTCTTCTTTCCATGCTACTTTACGTATTTATTTTACAGAAGCCCCGGGCCTTTTATCCATTGAGATCCACCTTGAAAACTTACTTGTGCCCTGTAGGAGCAGAGGTTTGAAACCCGTGGAGGCTATTCTGCTTAGACATTCCACAGCGAGAGTGGACTTGGGAAGGAGGAGGAGGAGGAAGAAGAAGAGGGACCCCCTCTCTACTCCCCTCCACCTCCTCCCTCCTCCTTCCCTTCTCTCTTCCTCTCCCATCTGGCTTTTCTTTTTCAAAAATAACCATAAGCGTGCACTTTTAAGCATGTGCTTTTCTGTATTTCTGTTGGGCAGTTTGGATAGACCACCATCTCCAGCCGTCCCTGTGTGGGGAGGGTTAAGTATTTCTTCATGAGATAGATTCCTTAAGGGAAAATTTGAACCATTCTGACCTTTGAAGTTTTTTTCTCTTAACATTTTCTTGTTGTCTGAAAATGTGATGTTTCTGCTTATGTGGATACAGAGACCTGTAGTTGGTGGCAGTGGCCGTGAATTGGAATATGTTGGAGGTAAGGTGTGGATGGTTATAGGGCCGGGGGGAGTCTTGGCATCTCAGATTCAGTGCTCTCCCTCCGAGGAAACAAGGGGCTCCACCCCAGGGCAGGCTAGTGGGAAAGCGGGGATCCAGCTCTGCTTTGCCTGATTCCAGAGACTCTCTGCCAGCTGTTGAGTAACCGCTCAGTGCAACAACTTTTCAGACAGCTGACGTTCAAATCCACGTTGCAGTTGCTTTTGGATGAAAGTTATCCTTGTTGGGGTGGGTCCCCCCGCTCTGGGGGTGGGGGTGGGGTGCTGGGGGCCTGCTCTCCATCCCAGACCTACACCTCAGCCACTGAAAGTTCTTCTGAAGAAATTTACCTTCGGAAACCTTGACTATGGGGAACATGATTGAGCTTCATGACTGTCAGTGTTTTGTGAATGTCGGCTGTTATTTGTCGTTTAATTCTTGGACCCATTTCCTGCTAGGAGCTGCCTGACAAGAAGCCAGCCGCCTGTGTGGATGCAGCCCTTGGTTACTTGTTGTCGCTTAGCTCCTTTTGTGGCTGTAGGGTGATGTTCATGGTCCTCTTCTCTTACCTGCTGCCATCTGGACCCACAGGATGAGCGCAGGCTGGGATGTTGAGTGATGCACAGAGGCCGCCGGCAGTGAAAGAAGATGGTGTCTAAGGGAGGGATGTGGAGGTCATGCAGGCCCCCACAGGGAAGCTACAGGATCAAGAGGGGAAGCCTGGGCCCACGCCTTCCGAAGGGTTTCCGTGGGAGAAGAGCCAACAGGCCGGGGGACGGTGCAGTGGCTTCGAGGCCACAGACAGTGTCTGGTGGCCTGTTGTGTGGCCTGGGTAACTTGGGGTGGAGGAATCCGTGCTCAGTATGTGAGAGGAGGGTAGAGAGGCTCTGAATTGCCGGGTAGATGGCAAACGCTTTGACCATCAGTGGAGCCCTGTCGTTAACAGAGGCCAAGGAACACAGAACACTGCCCTGTTTTAGTTCTTTGAATTTAGGGGGAGCCGAGAGAATCTTTAGCCAGGCATGTTGGATGATGTCTGTTGTGTGTGTTCTGTAGATGTCTGGAAGAAGGCATTTATCTTTTCATGAGGAGTGAGATCTATTTTATTTTGAGGTCTTCCCGTGATTTTGGACTTATAGAAAAGACTAGATAGTTTATAACTAGAAACAAGGTCCTTTATTTGAAACCCTGTAGATTCTCAGTGGCAGCTCTCTTGCCTTGAGGTGAGACTCCCTCCTCCTCTGTCCCTCCTTCCCTCTTGCTCTTCTTCCCTCTCTCTCTCCCTTCCTTCCTTTTTTTTTTTTATAATTGGAAATCCTACCCAGTTTATTCCCAAATACCATTTGCCATTATGTCCTTGTGTAAGTAGTCATTTATTTATTTACATATTTATTACTTTACAATTTACTTTATTATTGGGAGGGGCTCTCACTGTGTAGCCCTGGCTGCCCTGGAACTTTCCCTGTAAACCAGGCTGGCCTCGAACTCAGAGATCTCTCTGCCTCCTAAGTGCTGATGGTTAAATGTGCGCATCACATGCCTGGCTTTCATCTCCATTTCCGGCCACCTCCTTTATACCTAAGCCGAAGTGTCCTTTCTGTGTATCCAGGATGGCCCTCACACCTGTTGGGTTTTCTTTCTCGTGCATTTTCTTCCTTCCACGTGCCATAGTCCTTAGTTTTCCAGTGTGTGGTCCAGTGCCCAGGGTTGAGCCATGTGCTCAGCGGATATCTGGAGGGAATGCTTGCTGAGGGTCACCTATGGTGGCTAGCATCTCACTACTACTCACCCGTGGGTGGCAGGCTTGACTCTGTAGTTGAGGCTGTATGTTGGATGACTCCAGGAACAGTGCAAGCTGCTCTTTCCTTAGTGCGTGGAAATGCTTCCGCAGAAGCCTTGGGAGGCATCATATCCGACAAAACCTGTTCAGTATTTGTGGGATTAGTGAGGTAGTCCAGTTCTTAGAGGCAAAGATGTCCAGACAGATGGAGGGGCTTAGGATAACCAAGGCCAGAGAGTAAATATTGACTCAGAAGGACTTCAACCTAATCTTGCCCATAGGTGAGGTGAAATTATATTTCTATTGAATGAAAATCTCACACATCAAAGGCTTTTGGATAGCATTGAAACATAATTCAGTGGTGTGAGAGGTTGAATAAGGACCAAAGTGTCCAGGTTGTAATCCTTGAAGCTGGTGAATATGTCCTTTATATGGGGTGGGGGGGAAGACATTAGACATCACTGAGGATCTTAGGACAGAAGAAATTTTTTTCTTGGATTATCACATTGATCCATCACACACACACACACACACACACACACACACACACACACGCACACATGCGCATTACACACATAACACACACTACACACACATATTCACATGCACCCCACCCCCCATTACCCCCACCACACACACACACACACACACACACACACACACCACACACCACCACCACCACCACCCACATATACCACACACACAAACACACACACACCACCACCACCACCACCACCACCACCACTCACATATACCACACACACACACACACACACACACGCACACGCACACGCACACGCACACGCACACGCACACGCACGCACGCATGCACGCACCCTGCGCTGAAGAGAAATGGTGGAGAGAGATATATTTACCCCCTCTTCTGTGTGGATACTGCCTCAGACTTGAAAAGGTGGCTCACCAGAAGCTGAGAACCTGAACTCTGTCAGTGTTCCCTGGGTTTTGCCCAACCCTGGTCTCACTGCCTTCTAAATTTCCGGCACATTTAAATTTCAATTTGACTCATTAAACGCTTTTATTGGTGCCATTGTAAAGCATAATATAAAATCTCAGGTCCTCAACCACCTCGGGAAAACAACTGTCATTTATTGTCTCCCGACCAGGTGAGCAGCTTCCTTGGGAGCAAGGGCGGGGTGGGAGGGTGGGGTGGGAAGGTAGGGGTGCAGAGAGTCACAGGTGACTTAATCATGAAGAACTTCCCGGAGACATGGGGAGCTCGCACAGTGGGTCTCTGCTGCTTCTGTAACTAGTCAGTGCTGATTGCTCTTGTGTCGCAGAGCGGCTGGCGGGGAGGCGGGATGCCCCAGGCCTGTCCCTGTAGTATAAAGTCCCCAAGTCACCCTCTGATCAGAGCAGGAGGCTGGGACCTGCTGGGTGCACTATCAACAGTGCTGACGACCAGGAAGGTGGGGGGACTTAGGAAGGGAAGAGTTTCAGAAGCTGGGGTCCAGAGGACATTTCTTTCGCTTTGTCTGAGCCCAGGGACTCCTTGCACAGACCATTGTTGGAGACGAGAAATGGAGTCATGTTCCCAGGTTTCTCCAGGTGTGCAAACCAAGATGGAGGAAGGCGCGCTGTCCCTCAGAGCTGCTCTGTTTCTGCTGCTGATCACAGACCTCCACAAACAGTGTCCTGTCATTTGGGGGAACCTTAATGTTTATTATTTCTACTCAGTGTGAGGAAAAATCCCTAAGACAGAACTGGAATGATTTCTGGGGTGGGGGGGGGGGGGAACAATGATAAACAAAAAGAACCTTTCCTTAGCCTGCCATTTCAGGAAAAAGTGTTTGACGGTGTACAGAGTCGAGTCTACCCTTTTCCTGCTGTAACCAAGGAGATGAAATAGAGTTGCAAATGTCTGCCATTAGTATCAAGGGACAGTTGTCAGCCTGCTGCTAAAAGTGTTAATAATGGGAACTTTCTAGTGAATTAATTTTTTATAGAATTGCAGTGGAATTAAAGAGATCCGTGGAATTGACGTTGAACTTTGTGAATGACTCTAAAGGCATGGACCTTGTTTCCTTCCACATAGGCTTTCAAGATGGCCTAGCCAAACAAACACCTTTAAAAACTTGAATAGAATATTATTTTATGTTTATTTATTGTGTGTGCATGTGTGTGCTGTCGGGTGTGTACGCACATGCCATGACATACATGTGGAAGTTCGGGGACAACTTATGGATTCAGTCTTCTCCTTTTACCGTGAGGGTCCTAGGAATTGGCCTCAGGTTCCCTGGCTTGGTGGCCGGTGCCTTTATGCCCTGAGCCATTTTGCCAGCCCCTCCCCCCAGCATTAAAATTAAGAGGTTGTTACTCTTCACCAGCATTTCTATACATCCTTAGGTTGAGCCAGGTCCTGTGCTTTTCATACTGAGCTGGCTCCTAAATTATGCTTGTTGGCTTTTTTTTTTTTTTTTTTTAATTTTGAGTGAATGTGTATTCCAAGTATAGACCTTTCATGTCATTTTGCATATCCACAGTTTCATTCAGTTACCACTCTTTTGTGTCTTTCTGTGGTGGAAAGAGTACCTAGGCTATTACATCAGCAGATTTCTACTGTATGGTTTGATATTATTAATTGCGGTTCTCACGTGGCACATTAGATCTTTATCTTATTCATCTTTGTGCCCTTTGATCTGCATCTCTCTGGCCTCCCACTTCTCACAGTTGTGCCTTGGGAGGGCGTAATATGGTAGCTGGCACCAGTGGATTCTGGGTGACCTCCTTCCCTCTTTTCATTTGTATGAGGGGTGTGTGTGTGTGTGTGTGTGTGTGTGTGTGTTTGCACACACATGCACATGCCTGTGTATTAGAGGCTTGGAGCCCATTTTGGAAATCTTCCTCCCTCGCTCTTAGCACTCTCTTTATTCTTTGAGTCAGTCTCTCCGTCAGACCCAGAGCTCACTTACCAGCGTGGGTCTTGCTAGCCAGCATGTTCCAGGAATTCCGTTTCAGATATCCCAGGCTGAAATGACAGGCATGCTGATTCACCTGCTCAGCGTTTCCTTGGGTTCCGTGGGGACCCGAACTCAGGTCTTCTTGCTTGTTGGGTGAGCACTTTTACCCCGAGCCACCCCCCAGCACCTGGGTGCATTTCATCTGGTTCTAGAGAAATAGAATTGCTAGAGAAAGACCAGATTAAAGTTGATAAATGAATAAAATTGTAAAACTAAAGTTATAAACACCCGGCAGACAAATCATCATGATAAAAAGAAATGTGGAATTCATAAAGGGTGGAGTCACTCAGGTGGTTTCTAGAAGAACACACCCAATTAAGGAAAAACTTAAAAAGGAAATTCTAGTCTTTAGAGGTAGATGCTGTTTCCAAGTCATATTGAGAACTTCATCGTGAATCATCTTCTCTGGTTGATGTTTTTGTTTTTCATTTGAAAACAAATGCTTTTCCTTCCAAAATAAACCCCTTATTCCGATTTCCTTGTGTATTATGGTGTTAACTCCCATTGCCCTGGGCTGCCAACTCAGATGGAGGATATTAGGACATTTGAGGTGATGAAAGAAGGACTTACTCTATTGTATGTCACAGGAAGAGGTGCCAGTGACTCAGAATATTGGAAATGTTTCCAAATCACTATGTGACCTTTGGGCATCTGGACCCGGACTCTGACCTCAGTCTATGGCCGCATTGCTGTGCGGTTTGTTTTTTCTTTTTCTGGTGCTGAGGATGGAACCTGGGGCCTTATGTCACAGTCTGAGTTACAGAGACTTATCCTCCATCCTTGCCACAGCGCCTTGCAGAGTTTATCCTGAAGACGTCATCGTCTTCAGGACTATTCTTACTTTCTCGTCCAGAGACACCGATCTGTTTACTCATTGACTAGCAGTGAATCGATGTTATTACTGCTCATGATTGAATTCTTCTTCTTAAAAGCTTTTCCTCATGGCTACGTGGATAAGCAGTGACCGTCACAATGCTTGCATTTTTAAAAACCCCACCATTGGTCTGGTGGGTGTAGCAGTGTAGAGGGTTGTGTGGTGCGTAAAGCCTGGGGGCCCAGTGCCACAGGAAACAGTGCCGTGGTTCGTGTCTGTGATCTTAGCACTCAGGAGGGGGGGGCTAAGAGCAGCAGTCTCGGCCATCTTTAAGTACTTTAGAGTTCAAGACAGTCTGGATACATGAACCCGTCTCAAAAATAAAGAAATGAATAAATAAATAAATCCAACTTTGAACCCTCTTCTGTTCCCTCCTTAAGACCTCTTTGATGTTACTTTTCCCAAGGACAAAGACGATTTAAACTTGTAAATGATTTTAAAATTTCTTAATGGATAATCACAATGGCATATACTTTTGGGCACAGTGTGAACCCACCTGTTCCCTGCCTCCAGCACAGGAATTACAAGTGTATGCCACTAAGCCTGGCTTTTTACATGGATGCTGGGTATCAAACTCAGGTCTTTCGACTTGAATAGCGAACACCACCAGCTAAGCCATCTCCCCAGGCCCTGGAAGTACTTTCTATATGTGTATTTATTTCAGGGAAGTCTGTGCCTCAGAGCTCAGAAAAGGCCTTACTTACTGTGTGCCAGGTAGAGAGCCCGCGATGGTCTTGGTTCTCAGTCTACAGAAGTGCCTCCAGTCATTTATGCTTCCATGCTTTAGTTGGGAGATGGCAGCCCCTTAGCCCTTCAAGTCAGGCAGAGGATGGTGACTTGGATGCAGTTCTGGACCAAGGACCTGCAAAACTTGGTTCTCATCCCAAACCCATCACTGACTAGTGGTGTGGGGTCATCCATATCAACATTCCTGTCTTCTAAGGCTCTTGCCTTATCTGGGGCGGTGGGGGTGGGGGACCCTTCTGAAGTCTGACCTCACCATGGGTTCGGTGGGCTGCCCCATTGGCCCACACCCAGGGAAACAGAGCAAGGCTCTTGCAGGGTGAGTCCAGTCACGAGTTCTTAGATGCTGTTAGTCCTTCCTGACCTTTCTCAGCAAAGGGTCGGCCGTGTTCTTTCTCTCCTTGTGGCACATGAGCATTTGTAGATGCATTCACTCAGAGTTCCCTTAGAAGATAAAGCAGCAGCAGCAGCAACAACACAATCCCTAGTGTTGCCTTTCTTTTTCTTTTCTTTCTCTCTCAGAGGGTCTGATAAGTTCCCATCGTGATAGGTCTGGAACTTTTCCCCTCATGCAAAATGAGGACCATCATGTCCTCATTTTGCTTTGGTTCATGTTTCATTTACTAAACAAATGTTTTTGAGAATCTGATGAACACCCGATAACACTAGATGTTTAGACATAAAGTTCAATAAGACAAAGGCCCTGCCTTTGGGATGCTGTGATGCCGTCCGTATGGTCCATAAACCATGTGTGCGTGCACATGTATGTGAAATTTCAGGTGAGGCCTGGTGTTGGGGTGAGTAGTTCTTCTGTGTTGTGTGCACCAGACTTTGCTGTGTGTGGTATTTCTCCCTAACCAGTCTAGAAAAAAAATAAGTAGAGAATTCTATGGGTTTACATGAGTTCTGCAGTTTTTATTTTATTTATTTATTTATTTATTTATTTATTTATTTATTTATTGAGATGATGAAGAGAACATGAGGTGTTACTGTACAAAATAGTGCTGTTGTGGAGACCCAATGGAGGCATTTCTGTAAGGCCTGAGTATATAAGACAGATAAGAGCCATGGCTGTGGCCGCCTTGTTACTCGGAGGAACTTTTCTCTTCAGGTTGTGAAATATCTACCTAGTTGTGTTTTCCCATGAAGTAGCTCACAGTTGCGTGCCATTCACAATTCCTCAGACTGTTGCTGCTGCTCCGTCTGCCCTTGGGCTGTGCGTCCCTCGTGTGGGTTTGTCTTGTGGAAAGGAGGGGGATTTCCCTTGGGTGTGAAAGGGCAAGCAAGTCTTAGAAAATGGTGCTTTACTTTTCACAGGGGGCTTTAGAAAAGGCTTACACCTGAAGTTCCTATTTAAAATTTCCTTCTTCTCCTTTAGTTTAAGAAGGTGGGCTTGAAGCCACCACCAAGGATTTTCAGGAAATCTGTTGAGGAATAGATGTTTCAACAGGACAGGCTGAAGTGAGAGCTCAGGTTGGTAAGACAGGCCAAGGGAGGGTTTATATGACAAGATACTTTGGCGCTCACAGGAGCCATGTCATTGTCTGGGTCTTGGGAAGGAAGTCACCTACTGAGCTCAGTGTTTAGGGGAGAGGAAAGGAAAGGAAACTCTGGCTGGAGAAGCTGCTGGATCTTCATGGTGTTTATTATCATCCTTTCTTGGGGCCGTGGAGTAAATGGTTGCCTCGTAGACTTCATGTGTTCAGACACTGAGCTGAAATAGGTTCTCAAGCTGGGAGACTCCCCCAGGTCTGTGCCCACGTACTTGGTCTGGAGTGTATAATTGTATTTTGCATTTCACTCCTCTTAATACTGGGTTAAGTCTGTAGTCAAGGGAGAGAGTACGTTTAATTTCCTCTTGGATTAGCACCAGTTTAAATTATGAATGGAGGTAATGTAATTGTAGTGTCTGCTTCTGGGCCTTTAAATGTTTTGACTCAGTACGGATTTGACAAGGTGATAATCAGGTAGTCAGTGCAGAGGACGTTCTGGGTCCTTCCTCGGCCACCCTGTCCCTTTTCTCCAGGCAGCCAGGCTTAGCAAAACTGAAGGTATAATGTCTTCTTATTTCTATATTGGTGGTGATGTGCTGTGTCTGTTATCCAATGGTGTTTACAGTTATGTTGTTTCTTGTAGAAAAGGAGTAAAGTGAAATAAATATAATTCTTAGAGAATTCTGTAGTTGCAAAGAAACAGGTATGCAGCTCCAAGAATATTGAGATTTCTTAAAGAGATGTTATCTGTGTGTGCATGTATATGTCTGAGTATCTGTGTATGCCACATGTGGTTAGGTGCCCAAGGAGGCCGGAAGACCCTGTCAGATCCCTGGAGCTATGGACAGTTGTCACCTGACCGTCGCAGGTGCTGGGAACTGAACTCGGGTCCTTTGGAAGAGCAGCAAACTCTCTTCACCACTTAACCATCTCTCCAGCCCCCAAGATACAGTTTTAATCACAGCAAAAGCCAGGAAAGGTAGTTTATCAGAACGGGTTCTGTATCGAGGGATCTGTCGTGTAAGCCAATATGTCTTTCTGAAGCATGACTGAGCGCCGTAGCTGAAGTTTGTAGGAACGTGCTGTCCTGTTCCTGTTAAGTGTGAAGAGGTTTGCCTTTGGAGTTGAACATTCCCATGCTTAGCATTTAACCTGAGTTCTAGTTATGACAGTACTCGACAGCATCAGATGAGCATTTACTCGGTTTCCTGTCTAAGAGTGATGTGGAGTCAGTCGTTAACTAAAGATAATTGTTATATGGTGTGCTGCAACATTTCCTGGATCGATCTGAACGGTTCTTGGCTCCCATAGGTTGTATAGTCCACTTTATGGAGTTCTCTCTGTTGCAGTTGTTGTGGGCATCCTTGCCCCTGAGAGCAGAGGCGGGCTGGTCTTAGGTACCTGCTCAGCTCTGCCCCTCTGCTCTAGAGATGCCTCAGCTCCTCGTTTGGGGTCTTCTGTGAGGGGTGTGGAAGAGCACAGATGTTTGTGTCCAGAAGATTTTATCCCCCTACTTTGTTAGTGCAGACGAGGTTCTTTGAGATTGTTGAACATACAGTGAATGAGACATTTCTGTCTGCAAAATGATGCTTGCCATTCTTGAGAAGTGTGCAGCAGTCTGGCTCCACAGCACAGTGTGTTTCCTCCATCTGTCCGTGCATTTCTTGTTCCCAGAGGAGCTTGGGGGGCAGGGGCATGGGGGGCAGGGGCAGTGCTATTCCACTGAGGGAATGCCACACACGTTGTTCAGTAGAGGAGGCAGCTAGCTGACTAGTCAGACCCGGGTTGCACAAGCTACCCTTGAACAGAAAGTCGAATCTGGACTTTGTTCTGGGGCAGTAGCAAACTGTGAGAAGTTGTTGAATAAGTGAGCCACAGGCTTCCATATGCATCCCAATGGGTGACTCTGCTGGCCTTAGAAAGGAGCAGGTAGAGCTAAGGTATGAATAAGAAAGCTTTTGATAATGGCCATGTGAGCCACAGGATGTTGGTAGGGCTGTACCCTGATTCTTTGCTGTGGTTCTTAACGAGATCTCTCAGAAAAATGTTGTCCAACTTTCATTGTATTTGAATAAATTTGATATTATAGTACCTTCGCTATTATAAAGTTCTGTAAAGCCAGCGTGTCCAGAAAATGTGAAGTCACCAAATAGCTTGTAAATGGTAACGATCATGGTATTTTTGTAGTCAGTATTTGTGGAAAGTGCAGTATGATAAAGCAGGGTGCTTCTCAGGTGGGCCAGCTCGCTCTGAAGCTTCCATCCTTGATCCTACAGGCTTCTGTTCCGTCCCTAGTTTATGTTCTGAAGCGCTCAAGGGATTTATTTGATGAGTAAGACAGAGGTTTATTATGAGACTCTAAAGACATCTCATACTGCATTATTCTTCTTTCTATGACAGGCTGTTTATGTAAGCTGGTGTATAACCCAGTCCTGAGGAACTGAGTTACAAGGAGTGTGCTAAGCTCCCGAAAGAGCCCAGGGATGGAATGTGTGTGTGATAAAGAACATTCCTAGAGTGGCTTGGAGTGGTGGCTTAGTCGGTGACGTCCTTGCTGAGCAGGCCTGAGCACTTGAGTTTAGAGCCCCACGTCCATGTAAAAGCCAGCTGTCGTGACATGCCTGTCATTCCAGCATGGGGGAGGAGGAGACAGGCGGATGCCTGGGGGTTTGCTGGCTAGCTGAACTAGCTGCATCTGTGGGCTCCAGGTTTCAGTGAGAGACCCTGCCGCAAAATACAAGATGGAGAGCAATGGAGGAAGACCACCTTTGGTCTCCACATACTTATCCATGCATTTATGGACCTGTACATGTAACACACACACACACACACACACACACACACACACACACACCCCTTTCAAAAATGGAACCCCTGTGTGCATTTCTGTGGACGTTCCAAAGCAGAGTTAACTTGTGCCTTCTGTGCTGATTGGATTCCTTTGGTGAACCCCCTGCCTGGTTAAGAGGCGATTGATGTAGCCAGTAACACTGAAGGCCTACCAGGGGCGCAGAGCTGGCCTGCTACGTCGTGGCTGCTGAGTGGATTTTGCTTTAGCTTCAGCCTGGGTGGGTGTGATTTGCATCTGCGCTGACAGACAAGCGTCTGCATGAGGATGGCCTGCAGAAGCTCATTAAAAAGCGGTACAGATCCTGACCCATCAGGCACCGACTTGCAGAGAGCCCTTGTAAGTGGGTTGTATTCCCGGATCTGCCGAGCTTCTTCTTCACCCCTCTGCTGATGCCAAAGTGCAGCGCTAGAATATTCAGTACAAGTGTCACTCATATTAACCCCCAAAGGAACTGCTCAGGGGCCACAGGACCTGGAAGATGAAAACTTCCAGCGTGTGTGTGTGTGTGTGTGTGTGTGTGTGTGTGTGTGTGTGTGTGTTGCACCAGGGTATCGGTTGAAATCAGTTCATACTAAGAATAAGCTAAGGACATAAATTAGTTTCTAGTCTGAACAGTTCCCTTGGGGTTTCCAGCAACATTTGGGAACACAGGGATGACTGGCATGTCTATTGGGAAGGGCTTATGTTTGCTGCTGTTTCTCCAGGCAGTCTACCCTTGGTCATTTTCCTGAACTGGCTTTGTCGTGCCTGGGCTGCTCAGTGAGCTGAAGCCTTTGGGAAAACAGCGTTTGCAAGGGGCCCGAGTGGCATAATAGTTGATCCCTCTGCCATGTGGCCCAGAGTAAGCGGGGGTTGAGGCTTTTAGTGTGAAGATGCTGGTCTGTCATTGGCACCCACTGTAATTGGGTGGATGAGTGGTTTCGGACTGAGCCCAGCCTTCTGCTTCTTCTGGGAGCAGCTGGAAAGGGGAGGCTACAGAGTCCCTGTGAGCTGGGGACCCATCATCTGTATTTAATGCACTCTGGCTTTATCTTGGGAGCAGTTTCTTATTAATGGTGGCAATAAGGCCCAATCTTAGTGTGTGATAGTGCTGGGCTATTAGACTGTGAAGGCTGAGTAGGGGCAGGAGACAGGTATTCCATACGATAGTGGTGGGCACAAGACAGCTATTTTTAAGGATGAGGAAATCCACAAATGCTGACTGGTCCAGGAGTCTTTTAAAATTAATTCCTTACAAATTTTATTACATTTATTTATTTTAGTGTGTGTTTGTGCAGGCCCACATGCCTGTAGAGGACATTCTTTCAGGAGTCAGTTTTTCTGCCACGTGAGACCTGGGAATTGAACTCAGGTCCTTAGGCTTGGCAGCAAGCACCTTTACCTACTGAGCCCATCTCACAGGCCCTAGTTTAAGAGTCTTAAAATCCTATAAAGTGTTAGCTTTTCAGCACCAGTGAAGCAAAGCATGTATTCTCTAGATTTTTAAAGAACACCTACTTGTCCTCCTTGGAGGATTCTCCACCCCCTCCCCCCATCCCTCACCCCTTTTCAATGAAGTCAATTATTCCCTTCGGGGACGTGTTTAAGCCTGTCACCTTCTATCAGTGACGGAGCTGATGGGTAATTCTTTCCACTCCCGCTGCCTCACCCTCTTTTCTTAGCTCGGAATGACTTCTGCAGCTCTCTCTGTCTCTGTTTTTCGCTTTGCAACCAATTCACCGCAAGGACTGAGTTGCAAGAAAGACAGACGGAACAAAACACTCCACAGTACTGCCTGCCGCCTTCATTCATTCATTTCTGCCACCTGGAGTGTGAGGTGGACGGTGTGGATTGGAGGATGGAGGGAGTGGACACGTGCCCTGCAGTGGTGAGGGCATTGGCTGGGATCCACCTCACTCAGTTCTGGAATGAGAGTTCTTTGGTAGCTAGTTCCCGGTTCTCTCCCATTTCCTAGTGCATCCAGTCTCCACGGTCAGTGGCACGCTCCTTCCTTTTTCTTCGATGAGGGAGTACGGACGTCTCCTGACACAGTGGTTTGGGTTTGCTGAGGGCTTGAAGGGAAGCTGTAGGGGGTGAAAAGTCTCGCAGCAGAAAAATCAGTGAAGCAGGAGGGGTTTCCATTCTGGGGAGGTCCTGGGACAGGTGGAAGGCTGGGCAGCTGTGGGGGGCGGTGACTCGGATTCAGCTGTTCTCACTGGTGGCAGGCACAGTCTGTTTTAAATCAGGACGGAGAAGAAAGGCATTAACATCATGATGGATTACTTGGCTAACCCCAAGAATGTTAATTACGTGTCAGAGATGCATTTTAACCCTTGTTACAGTGGCATTTAGCAGAATTTTGTGGTGAGCAGATTCATCTTGCTACCAGAATTCTTCCTCTTCCTCAAAACAACAACTGAATAAACAAACAAAAAGCAACAAAACAAAAACAGAAATTAAGAATCTGCCTATCGTCTGTAGCCCCTGGATTAGGCTCACATAGACCACGTGACATCTTCTCAGCCTTGCCTCCTCCTATGAGCTGAGCTTTTGTAGCTCATTCTAAACAAGCCCATCCACCTCCATGAATATGCAGCTCTGTCTAAGTGGATCCCTAGCCTCTCTCCCATCACTCAGCGATGCCCTGTTAGCACCTCGAGATTCAGTCCAGATGGCCTGCTCATTCCTGCCCCCCTCCATCCCAGTTATGGGCACTAAACTTCAAGCTTGCCTAACATATGTATCTCTGTTATGGCTGCTTCACCCAGTTATGGCCAAGAAATTGCTCCCCCCGCGAACTGTGGCTTAAAGCAACACTGAAGACTGAATGTTTGTATTTTCCCCAAACTGTTGTGTTGAAACCGTCCTTCCAGTGGATGTTGTTAGGATGTGAGGCTTATGGAAGGTGCTGAGGCCATCAGAAGAAAGCCCTCCTGAGGCAGTAGCTAGACCCTTTTCACCATGTGACCTAAAATGCCACATCTGCTGGCTTCTTAATCTTGCACTCTTTGGCTTCTTAGAACAGTGTGAATTAAATGGATGTTGTCTGAGCTACCTAGGACGTATTCACTATGGGCCAGAGCTAGGACAGTATTAATCATTTATTTTGTTCTTGATTCTGGCGACAAGTGGCCTCAGCCGGGGAGTCTGGCCTGGAGGGTCTCATACAGTGGCTGCCAGAGGGTAGATAGAGCTGAATTGACCCCAAATCTTTGCTCATAGGACTAAAACTAGAACATGGAGGAATCTAACAGTTGGTCTGCTGCGGCCGCTGGCACACTCTCTCAGTGTGTTTTCTGCACTCGCCTCGTGGGAGGCCATTGTTGCGGTCCTTTTTATACACCAGCCCAAGGCTCTGACGCGAGTGTTCCAGGAGAAGCTAGAAGAACCTAGCACACCTTGGAGGTCACAGGTTAAATTTCTTGCATCCCATTCATTTAGGTAGTAGGCCTGCTTACATCTGAGGGGTGGGGATAGAGAGGTCCTTAGATGTCACCTCTTGGTGGATGGAATATGAAAGAATGTGGAAGAACTGGTGGCTGAAATTTCTTCAAACTGGAGGTAAAGCACACCCGACATAAAATTTACCTTCTCAGTCTTCCTGTGTACAGTTCCGTGGCATTAAGTGCATTCAAATTATTATTATTATTGTTATTATTATTATTTTGTTTTTCGAGACAGGGTTTCTCCATGTAGCTTTGAGCCTTTTCCTGGAACTCACTTGGTAGTCCAGGCTGGCCTCGAACTCACAGAGATCCGCCTGACTCTGCCTCCCGAGGGCTGAGATTATAGGTGTGTGCCACCACCGCCCGGCCTTAAATTATTTTGTAACCACCACCCTCATTTGTCTCGGATTACTTCCCATTATGGAACTGTAATTCAGTGTCCATGGAATGCTTCCTCATTCCCCCGCTCCCATAGCAACCACGTGTCCTGTGAGTGGTGGTTCTTCATTCCCCATGAAGTTGACTCAGGATCCGTAAATGGAACCATAGTAGTTGTCTTTCTTTGGCATACTTCAGTTAATGTGGTGCGCTCCAGTTTATGTTACAGCTTGTATGGTAATAGCTCCCTCCCATTTTGAAGTGTGTAGATACATTTTGATTTTCCAGCCATCCACTGGTGAACACGCGGTTTGCTTTGCTTTCAGCTGTTTAAATAATGCTGCCCTGACTGGGTACATTGGAAAGCGTGTGTTAAATCACAGCTACAGTTCACTCTGGCTCTTCAAGTCGTTTTCCTCACTGGGTTGGAAATTTCTGAAGGTAAGGACAGTGACTTTTCCTATGGAAATCCCCAGATCTCAGCAGAAGCACAAAAAGTAGGCGTTGAGTGAGGAACAAACAGATGGGCGGAGTAGTGTTGGCGCTAAGCCCGCCAGTGGGGAGAATTCCCGTCTAAGTATGACAGGGTGTTGCAGCTGGGTTGGGGAGTCCTGAAAACCGTCGCATGGAGCACGGCTCGATTGCAAAATGTTTACTGGATAGCACCGGGGGCAGGGCATTTTAAACATCTGTGTTGTAAATTGCAGTTGGCAAATAAGACATGAACTTATAAGATGATATTTTAATGCTTCCAACATTTTTTTTTAATCATCCACTGTGCTTAACATATGGCTCTTATACTCAGTAATGTTCTACATCATTCAAGGGATTATGATGTGCAAACACTTCCTTTGTGTATTGGTTAGCCTGTTTTTAATTAAAATGCAAGCCTGTGAGTCTTGATGTCCTATTATGTGCAAAATGTATAACACGAGATTTGGTTTTCATTAGTTCAGTTTTAGACTCTTACATGTGCAAAGTTGGATGGTAGCAGCTTATTCTCATAGCACAAACTTGAAGTCAGATGTGGTGATATATTATGTACCCCTAGTAAAGCGTGGACATAGAGGCCAGGACATAAAGATTAGACATAGAGGCCAGGCAGTGGTGGCACACACCTTTAATCCTAGCACTTTGGGGGCAGAGATCTGTCTGGATTTCTGTGAGTTCAAAGCCTCCCTGGACTACATGAGCCTGACTCAGTCTAGGAGAGAAACAGCCAGGCAGTGGTGGCACACACCTTTAATCCTAACACTTGAGATCTCATGCCTTTGCTTAGAAGCACACATGCCTTTGATCCCAGGAAGTGATACGGCAGGGTGAAGAAAGGTATGTAAGGTGTGAGGAGACAGGAACTAAAGGGTCTTTTGGCTGAGGCCTTTCGGGTGAGGACTCAGAGGCTTTCAGGGTCAGCTGAGGAGTTGGCGAGGTGAGGTTGGCTGTGGCTTGCTCTGCTTCTCTGATTTTTCAGCATTCACCCTAATATCTGGCTCAGGTATTTTTTTTTTTCAAGATTTCAAGACAGGGTTTCTCTGTGTAGTTTTGGTGTCTCTCCTAGATCTCACTCTGTAGACCAGGCTGGCCTTGAACTCACAGAGATCTGCCTGGCTCTGCCTCCCAAGCGCTGGCATTAAAGACATGCGCCACCACCACCACCACCACCACCACCTGGCCGTGACTCAGGGTTTTCTATTAATAAGACCATTTAAGGTTCAAGCAACAGTCAGGTTCCTCTAGATTAGACACAGGGGTAAGTAATAATTTGTGTTGAGGCTAGCTTGCCTTGCCATTTGTAAATTAAGGGCTATGGAGAAAGGACAATACAGTCATATAGCAAGCTTACTTTTTCTTGCATGAACCACCCTTTATGTGTGAATTTATGTAAAAGTAAAAAAAACCCCAGATGACTATGTTATTACGACTTCCTGTCTTCATAAATGCGATCAATACTGAGTAGCATTTTCTTTTGATTTCTTGATTGGTTTAGGCTCACTTTAATGTGTGAGGAATGCTTCCTGCATGTTTTGTTTAGACAGTGTGTTCTAATGGAAAGACCTTTAGATTGGGTAGTGAGATTCCATCATCTGTTTGTAAACGTCTCGTGTGGAAAGAGAAGAAAGCGTTAATTAACCTCATAGTCCAAAGGAAAGAGTCTGGATTCAGAACAACCACTGACCAGTGGAGAGTGCGTGAGTCCATGAAACATCTGATGGTGTTTTTGGGGGTGTTATTAAGAGTGTGTGGAGGAGACACAGGCTAAGTCCTCTAAGCTCTTGGGAGCCAAGGTGATGCCAAGGATGCCTTTCTTTCTGACCCTTTGCTAGTCGTGATGCTCCACACCTCACTGCTTCCCTGTGGTTTTCCACCCTACCCTCTTCTCCTCTCTCCTGGTCCGCCCGGTGCGTGCATGGATACACTTGCTGAGATCAGGAAGGGTGCTAGGCCTGAGCTCCTCCTCCGTGGAGCCTGCCATGCTGCTCCCGCTGGACACAGCTGTCAGTCATCACAGTGGTGGTGTGCTCCCCAGGGGTAAATGTGACTTCCTCTTTCGATCATCTGCAGGCTTTGAGCCTGTGTGATGTCTTTGAGTCATCTACATTTTTTTTTATCATCCTCATTATTTTATTTTTTTTGGGGGGGGGGCGGGTGTGAGTGGACACCGGATGGCCAGGTGCATTCATGTGGGTGCTGGGGATTGAACCCGGGTCCTCTAGAACATCAGTCAGTGCTCTTCACGACTGTGCCATCTCTCTCCTCATCATCCTCATTATTAATTTTTTTCTCTTTATAACTTGTTAATGTTCCAAGTTCAGGTCCACAGAGACATGAAGGGGTGCTGTGGGGTTGGGGCCAGTCACGTTAACCTTGCCGCCACGGAGCTAGAGAGCTAGGGAAACAGTAGAAGCCTGGTGGCAACAGCAGCCTTCAGAAGACCTTAACGTCCTCCTCTACACAGACACGCTGTGGTAAATATAACTGACCTGATTGATTTAGTGGTTTTCGTTGTTGTTGTTTTTATTTTATTTTATTATTATTATTATTATTTTTTTGAGACAGGGTCTTATGTAGCCCAGGCTGACCTAGAACTCACTATGTAGCCAAGGGTGACTTTGAACTCTTTAGACTCCTGCCTCTGCTTCCCAAGGGCTGGTTTTGTAGGTATGCACCCCTGTGTCTTTCATATGAAGGACTACTTGATGGAAGGAAAGAGGCGATAAGAAGAATACAAAGGGGATGGCGGGGTGGTTTACCAGATAAAATGGATTTCCATGAAGAATTAATGACCGCATTCCATCCCTGAATCTCTCAATGGGAGGAATAAACCAACTCTTAATGTACACACACACACACACACACACACACACACACACACAGACAAAGAGAGACACGTACACACACAGAGAGACAAACACACACTGTTTTCTCTCACGTACAGACACCAATGCAATAGTAATAATATAAAAATTTTTTAAAGTTAAAAATAAAACTGTAAGTCTCGTGTTAGCTGCGAAAAATACAAAAATCTCTTGGAATCACCCAAAGAACATTGTGTAGGGTCCTGTATAAGGCACAAAGCGACACAGGAACAGCCTGTGACATGGACTTTGGAGTTACATGGAGGCTCTGTTCAGCTTCCTGGGACACTTCCCAGCCAGCTGCTTTGAGATCCCATGTGTGGTCCGATCAGGAGTGTGACATGGTGGCTTCTGCACTCTGCTGCCCTCAGCCCCCTGCGACCAGTCCGACTCACCACGGAAATGCCCTGGAGCAGGACACAGGACATCAGGCTTTGCTCCTGCTGAGGCCCGTGAAGTACCTGTTGGACTAGCCATCTTGTAAGCTTCACAAATGATTTTTTTGTTATTTATTCTGAATGTGACAGTGCCTGTGAAATCTCTCTGAACCCCAGGAAATAAATACCGCAGAGAGTCTGCCTTCCCTTTTAATCCCAGGTTCCCAAGAAGCTGGGGAGAACATTGCAGAAGTTACAGAGATACTTAGGGCACAGTCAGTGATTGGAACAGCAGCTCTAGAACCCTGGGACAGAATCCTTCAGCATCATGAAAATATTGTCTCCTCATCTAGCTCATTTGGTCCTTCATTTCTTGTTTTGCTTGTCACTTTATTTTTGACTTTTCAGCCAGTCCCATGGAAATGCATTTTCTGTTACGTATGCCAAGCAAAAATTAAAATACCAGCATGGATACTGTTGCTAATCAACTGCATGGATAAAAACCTTCTCATTGGCTGCCAAAGTTGTCAATGGGCCCCGGACTGGAAGCCCCTTGTAATTAAACCTTTGGTTCTGTCTTTAGGAGTCTCTCGGCATCCTAGGACCCATTGTGTGCAAGCCCAGTGGAGTGTGAGCCTTGGTGGAGGGCAGTGTGGTACCGCAGCTGGTGACTGAGGAAATGACTCTGTGTCCAGGAGTCCAAGAATAATATTGATGAATTAATTCTGTAGCAAGGGCGGCATTGGGGCAAGACAGTCTGAATCTGAGGTGCTTCTGTCCTGTTTCATGTGACCTGCTGCCCAGGAAGCCAAGGTGTTTTACTCGTTCCCGACTCAGATTTTGGGGAAAGTGCTACCAGGTGGTTTGTTCCAGTTTCTCTTTTAGTTTTGTGTTCATTAAGCAACGGCCTGGGAAATGACATTGTTTGTCTGACGGGAATGAGACTCAGCATTGAAGCTGTGAATTCTGGGAGAGGTGCATTTTGACGGTCTCTCCTTTGTGATATGCTGTTAGGTTGATCCTAGAACAACGGTTGGCATGGATTGATATAGCAAGGAGGGCAAAATATAGGTTAGCACGGTGGAAAGCATTTGTAATCTCTCTGCGGCGAGCTCAGACTTCAGAGAGATCTGGTCCGCGGGTCCTCCCCGCCCCCCTCTCCCTCCCAACATGGTTCTTTGCAGTCCTACCCTTGCACCCCGGTTCCCCCCTAATTCTGCCTGGAGGAGGGAGGACAAGCTTCCCACATCTGGGACCTATGTTTGTCTGCAGGCCCCAGGGAGATCTCGCTCAGGACTGGCCCCTGCCCCTCCCTCCTCCCTCTGAACTCTATTGAGACTTACAGGAAAAGATTTGAGGCTTTCTGCAAGCTTTCAATTCCGAGGTATTTTGGAAAACTGTAATTTTGTTTGTTCCCTGCTGTATGCTGTGGCTTCTTCAAACGCCAGCGTGATTATTTTCTGCATCCTTTGCATAACACGCGTTTCTTCCTCGACTGCAGACTCCAGAAGTACGTTCTGGAGTGCATTCCGCACACGGCTCCTGCTTCTTGACGGTGGCTGTCTCCACAGCGGACAGGCTGGCTGTGATGCCTGGGCTGGCTTTCCAGGTGCTTCCTTAGTCTGGCCTGGGCACTTGGCCTCCGAATGCTCGGCAGCCAAACTTGCCCAGTGTGTTACAGATTCCCTGGAAGCCACGAATTACTGCTGAGTTATTATTAAACTTAATTTGATGATAATGAGGTGGTTCTGTGTAATAGCACTTTGGGTAGATTTTAGCCATAAATTAGCAATTTGTGGGAGACCATTAGTGGGTGGCAGGGACTCTCACGTTGGATTGTTGGATAACTGGGGTTTGGATCCTAGATTTTTCACTTGCCTGCACCTCTAATTGATTTGGAATTTGTCTTGGTATAAGAAGTCAACTTTGTATCTAGCTGTTCTTTTAAGACATTTTTGAAATATGTATGCTTATATATATATATATATATATATATCCTTAAATTTACCATTTTAAATATTGTGGATATATGTGGTATATGTGTGTCTTCCCATATGTGTACGTACATGCAGAAGGATGACACTGTTTTCCTTAGCTGTCCACCCCACCCCCCCTTTTTTTTTTTGATAGGATGGCTTAGTGAACCTGGAGTTCATTGTTTGCCTGGACTGGCTAGGGACTTGCCTGGCTCTGCCTTCCCCGCTCTGGGATTTCAGACATTTACCACTGTGCCAGTTTCTACACGGTTATTGCTATTCCATCTCAAGGCCTACTTTATGGCACTTTACAGACTGAGCCAACTTCCCATCCCCCAATTTCCATGTTTTTATTTAAGTGTACAGTTTGGTGGCATTGAGTACATTTATAACTTTTTGACCTTGAAGTTCTGCCCTAGAAGCTATATTATTTTAACTTTTTGTATCTCGCTTTCCTTTCTGTAAGTAAAAAGAACACCCCCATTAGGTTTTTGTTTGTCCAGGTTGACCTCCAACTCACAGTCTTCCTGCCTCAGCCTTGTGAGTGCTGGAATTGAAGGCGAATTCCATGGAGTCTGGCAAGGCTGTAGTTGTCTGTAAATGAGATTAAGCATTAGCAAACCCTTGGTGTTTGTAAAGAGACACAGTGAGTGCTCAGTAACGATTGTGGTTCAGAGGCTCACACTGCCAGCAGGCTGCTTAAGAAGCCTGAGATGCTGGTGACGCATGCATGCCCCGTACACTTCGCATATACGTGCGTGGCAGTCATTACCCTCCACTCCGTCATAGTGTAGGTAGAGAATGCCCATTGCAAAAATCAGATAGTTTTGCATCATTTTTATGTTGACTTTAGCACAGGGCTACTAACGTGATTTGAACTTCAGGTGAGAAGGAGATTTTTAAGAAACAGATTTAGATTACAAAAGAATGGATAATAAAAAGATGAGACCTCAATATTCACCTATAAAACAGTGCAGGAGACTTGAAAGTGGGGGAGGGCTTCTGAATATATTTTGCCATCTCCTCTTTTCAGAGCCTTAAAGGAAATTTCTTTTATTAAGAAGTTGTGGGACCGGGAGGTGGTGGCGCACGCCTTTAATCCCAGCACTTGGGAGGCAGAGCCAGGCGGATCTCTGTGAGTTCGAGGTCAGCCTGGGCTACTAAGTGAGCTCCAGGAAAGGCGCAAAGCTACACAGAGAAACCCTGTCTTGAAAAACCAAAAAAAAAAAAGTTGTGGGAAGGAGCTGGAGACATGGCTCAGCCATTGACAGCACTGACTGCTCTTCCAAAGGACCCAGGTTCAATTCCCAGCAGCACCCACATGGCAGTTCACAGCTGTCTGTAATTCCAGTCCCAGGGGATCCGACATCCTCACACAGACATACATGCAGACAAAACCCCGAGGTACATTAAATAAATAAATCTTAAAAAGAAAGACGTTGTGAGTAGCAGTTATTTGTTACATATAAGGAACTCAAGATGAGCAAATGATGTGGTCAGGTGAGGAAAAAGAGAAACCATAGAGAATGCTAAGCATTTTGCTTACATTTAAATTTTTTGGAAATTTCATGCATGAAGATACTACCCCAGTTAAATCTAGCACCACGAATTGTCCCAACAGGTCAAGTGGTTTCTAGTTTAAAAATAGGGTGAGATGGTTTGTACTTTACATTCAGTCAGCAATCTTCCTGCTCTTTGGTTCAGCAACAAAACATTCTTTTGCAAAAAGGATATAGGAGCCGTCCAATCAACTCTTTGTAGCTTTAAAATTCATGTTCTCACAATACGATATTCAGTCACCATCACAAACATGCCTTTCTTATCCACGCTGTCCTAGCTAAATGTGAACTTTAAAAATTGGAAATTCAGGCACTTTTTAGACAGTTTGCTCTTTGTTTCATATTTTGGGGCTTTTAAAAAAAAAGTTGCCCAAGGAAAAAACTCATGGAAGGAGCCTAGCTTTTAGGTTGGCGTGGTGTTTTGGACTATGATCGTGTTCTTGTTTGGGGGGTATTGGTAGTAGATTAAGTTTAATTGAACAAATTTATTTCTGCAGCATGGATCATATTTGGTTTCTAAAAAGTAAGTGAAAAATGTCTAATTCAAATTCATCACCCAGTTACCCGTGCTGGGTCAGGGTATCAGAGTAGTGCCACGCCACTGTTATTATTGACTTAAGTAGTACACATGCAGAAGGTGCTGGGGTGGGGATAACAGTGGAGGAGGGGATAATAGTGGGCGTGGGGTCAGAAGACAGGAGTTCCAGTCTGGCAATCCCCCCTGAGAAGTTGTGACAGAGAAAGGCATTGGCCTCATGGCGTAGCAGCTGTTGGTAGACTGTTTCCTAACTCTTCTCCTTCCTTGTCACATGTTCTCGGGGTGACATTACACTCCTTATTCATATACGGATGTCTTCCTAGCTAACATTTTACCAAGGCATTTCTTGTGGATCTTCTGCTTGGCTGCCTGCTAATGCTCTTAAATCAGTGCGGGAGAAACCAGCCTCATGGTGACTCCCACTCCCAGTGTGTTTATTTTTCTATATTCCTGATAGCAAGCAGCACACTCCAGGGCACCGCCCTGCAGGGGTTGGAAGCCCCATGCTACTCCTTGCATTGCAGATTAGACTGATGGCTGAGCTCTGCTAACCCTGCCTCACAAGTGTCTCTCTTGTCCGTGGTTCCTTCCTGTTTCTCCTCACTCCTTCCCCTGCTTCTCCTGGTGGAGATGATCCTCCATGAATCCCTGCTGAGTGTCAGCGCCTTAGGGGGCTGATGGTGGTTCCTCAGAGAGAGCTACCTGTCCTTCTGTTCAGCATCCTGGCTGTGCCTGTGATCCGAGAGTGAGTATCCTGCCTGCCCTGGCAAGCTCCCCAAGTATTTGTCCAGAGACTCATCCCATGTCCATGGTTCGTGGAAACCTTCCTTAACCTTTGTCAGCGGAGTGGGATTTTACCATGTTTAGAGAGGTCCCTCTACGCTCCGTACATTCTCTTTTGTTGACTTGAATGCCTCCTTCATCAGACTCCGTGTTACTCTAAGTTATACATTAAGTCTCACTTATGTTCATATATACTATCTTGGCTTCTGTGTCTCACAAATGACATTCCAGTAAGTGACTGAGTGCCTGGGTGAATGTTCTAGTGCTTTTTGTTCGGGGTGGGAGGGCACTATTGGTAAAATTATTATGGCCACTCCACGTAGATAAAAGGAGCTACCCACTACAGGGCACTTTGCCCGGCACCCATGACTTGCGGCTGAACATCCTGCCATGATCTCCAGATGGAGACGCTTTTGTTTTATTTCCTCCCTGGCACTGCCTCCATGATGGGAACTAGACCTAGGGCTGGGTAAAGACAAGTGTCACATGGTTGTGCTGCACTCCAAGCTCCCAGGTCGAGCTTGTTGATGAGCAAAAGTACCAAGGTTGAACGCGGCCAGACGACTGCAGTGAACTGTACATCTTTCTGTCAGGTGTCTGTCCCTGCTGTGACCATTCCCATGATCTCACTTTTGATCCACAAACTCACATGGCAACCTGGATTGCATTTCACTACTGTGGTCACTTCCCAGTTACTCTCTGTTGATTGCTTTCTACTTTTCTACTCCCCTTAAAGCTTTGGCACCTTCTCTCCCCCGGACTCCCAGCTCACTGGGTCTGCAGGCCACCGGAAGGAACAACCCTCCATCCTCACCACTGATGTGTTCACTTACCTTCAGCTCTGTCCACTCTAGCCACTAGCTGGCCTCTCTTGCTGTAGGAGGACTCTCAGTGGTTCTGGGGAGGGCACACCCCCAGCAGCCTGCCTCAGAACAGAGCACCATCAGCTGTGCTCTTTATCTTCTAAAGCGTCATTCCCCTCCCTCAGGCTGTTCTCCTCAGGGTGCAGACCTGCTGACACACTTCTTCCCTGTACCAGCCCTCTTCTGCTCCCCTTCACTTTGGTTAGTGTAAACACACTCTAACTTATTTCTCTCCTAAAGGTTTTCAGTTGTGATAGAATAGTTATAGAATGCACTTTTGCCGGGCCGTGGTGGCGCACGCCTCTAATCCCAGCACTTGAGAGGCAGAGCCAGGCAGATCTTTGTGAGTTGGAGGCCAGCCTGGACTACAGAGTGAGTTCTAGGACAGCTCCAAAGCTACCCAGAGAAACCCTGTCTTGGAAAACTTTAAAAAAAAAGAAAAAAAAGAAAAAAAATGCACTTTTAAACTTACAGTATAGCCAGGCGTGAACAAATAAATAAATTTATAGTATAAATGTTTGCGTGGCTAAGGAATGTGAAGTACATCACATTGTTGTGTAGTCTGTCTCCAGAACTCTGCATCTTGCAGAACAGGAACTTCTCCAATTAAACACTTGGTTCGTTAAATGAGTTTTCAGCTTCCTCGCAGACCATTTCTTCATCTTCTCCATTGCCCTGTCTGTGTTCAGCGATCCACTCTGTTCTCACACTTTGCATTCCTTGGTGATTTTTCTAGAGAGGTCTTTACTGCGCCGCTTATGTCCTGCCAGCCCGCCAGATAGGTCTTTCATGTTCTCGCCTTGCATGCTTCCTAGCTTCATGCCTTTACCTGTGTATGTAGTGGACGTCTCCACTAACAACTCTAAAATGACCTTGACCTGCACCAGGTGTCTGCCCAGGTTTCTATGCCTGAGGATGGTCACTCCATTCTTTCCTGGAGGAGTCACATCTGGCTATTCATTTTCTCTCAGAACCACCTCTGCAGGTCCCGCCAGCAGTGCTCTCAGATCTGTACCCTTACTTGTTACTATGACAGTATGTGACAAGCACCACTTAAGGGAGGAGAGACTTATTTTGGCTTACAGTTGGGAGGGATGCAGTCCCCCATTGCAGAGAAGGCATGGCCTAAGGAGCAGGAGGCAGCTGGTCACACTGTATCTCTGCAGTCAGGAAGTGGAGTCAGGCTATAAAACCTCAACATCCGCCCTCATTGACCCACTCCCTCCAGCAAAGCGCTACCCGCTAAAAATTCCACAACCTTCCCAAATAGCGACACCAGCTTGGAGTCCAGATGTTCAGACACATGAGCCTATGGGGCGGGGGGGAAGGATGTTTCATATTGAAAGCACAACAGAGGCATAAGCCGAGCCTGACCACCCTGGGCTACAGCCTTGGCTTACTCTGTCACAGCCACCACGCCCACCCAGCACTTCAGTCTTACTGCTCCCTTTTCCTTGCCTGTGACCGCAGTCCTCAGCTGCTCTGGCCCTTGCTCCTTCAGCCTGAAGAGACCTCTAGGAAGAGCCTTTTAAAGGTGAGTCAGACCCTAGGTAAAACACTCCCAGGGTTGGTAGATGCTGGAAGCCCAGATTCTCTCCCCGAGACCACACCAGTGTCATTTCTCACTGGGGTTCTCCCTGCCAGCAAGCCTTCAGTGTACCACCTGTCCCCACCCGAGGGCCACTCAACTGACAGCTCACTCTGGGAAGGGATCTAGCCACGGGGTCTCCTGGGACCGCGTCTGTTCCTCTTCGCAGCTGTTCTGTACTGTGCGTTCCTCCCTGCTCGCTCCATCTGAAAAGCCACAGCCCTCCCTCTGCTTCCTGGCACCCTTAGGCCACACTTGCCAGCAGCGAGTCTGTGATGGGCTCGCTGGGTTAGTTGGTCCCGCCTCCTGTCACTTCTGGAAGGCTGGGCTTTTGATGACGTCTGCTGTGCTTGCCTTCTGTGTAGAACTATGTCAGGCACGTTGTCAGTATTTATCAAGTCACTGAAGATCTCAGAAAGCAGAAATGTGTGATTCATTGCCTGTCCCCCTCTTTTTTAGACCTAATTTGAAAATTCAAAGCCTTTTTTCATCCAGATCGTTACCAAGATGATTTTTAAATTTCCCCAAACAGAAATGATACATATGAAAATGTCATAATGAAAATTATTATTTTGTATACTATCTAAAAAAATCTCTAATTTTCTCTTAATTTTCTAAGAGCATACACATGACATTTTAATTTTTATAGTGCTGAACGGGTTTTTTTTTCTTTTTTTCTTTTTAATTTAATTGAATTTTATTTTACAATACAATTCAGTTCTACATATCAGCCACAGATTCCCTTGTTCTCCCCCCTCCCACCCCCCTCCCCTTCCTCCCAGCCCACCCCCATTCCCACCTCCTCCAGGGCAAAGCTGACACAGTTCTTATAATATGAAATGTCATTAATGATAAAAAAATTTTTACTTTTATGTATACAAGGGAATTGCTGTAGATTTTCAAGTAGACTTATATTAAAAATTTCTTTCCTAGGGGTTATTACATTTAAATACATCAGAGTGGCTTTAAGTCTTCCAAGTCGTGTCTGCGTGAGAATATCACTAGGAACATCTTTGAGGGGTTTTGTGGCAGTGATTTTTTTTTCTTTAACTTTCTAAGGAGCATATTGAAATGGACACTGTGGGTAGCTTTTGAAGTTTTTGCTTCTGTGAGATAAATTTTACTGATGTGATTGACACCATGTGGTATCAATTCTGAGTCCTCTGTGATTTCTACTTCAAACCTCTGCTGCTACCTTCCCTGTTTGCTGTGTTTGACATGAGCCGTTAACTCCGGTTTCTCGACTTGCTAGTTAGGCAGACATTGATTCCAGATCAAAGGAAAGATTCATTTCGCCGTCTTGGAACCCTTTAAAATGGCGATACACCTTCTGTGCCAAATTCAGAAGTCTCCTAGAGGGTCGATAATTTTATCTTTGATGATGAAAGATCTGATGTATGTAGTCTCACCCCTGAGATTATTTACAGTACGTTTTTTTTTAAAAGAAAAAAAAATTACTTGCCTCTAAAAGCCTTTTGATTTTTAAGAAGGAGAACCAGATCGGTAATAGATGTTTCAGAAGCCGCAAAAGCCTCACGTGTGCTTGGCCTCGGGTTGGGGGTGGGAGGGGGGCGGAGTACTGGCTTCTCCAATGCTCTTGTTTGCCTTTTTATCTTTATCACTGGCAAGAGTGGTGTCCAGCCTGCCTTCGTGCTTCAAGAATCAAGTAATCCTCCTTATTCAGCCTCCCAAGTAGCTGGGAGTCCAGATGCGCACTCGTGCCCAGTGTATTTATTGTTTTGTTTTGTTATTGTTATTACTGTATTTACCATGTTGTGTATAATAAAGGATCCAGTTAGCTGTGGGTCCTGGTGGGACTGATGCTTACTAGATAGTTCATGCTGTGTTTGGTTTCAGAAGTTTCCAACTAAAGTCAAGACCGTGGAAAAATCCTTATGGTGTAATCATTGTCTTATAAGGGGCTTTTTGAGGTTGCCCCGGCCTATTTCCCCATCTTTTGTGGTTGAGGACCACTCTTTCTGTCAGGACTCTCAGCCCTCACACTGCGCAGCGTTTCATCCTTGACAAGCCTGACTGGTGGTGACTGACAGTGAAGTGTGAGGTGGCCGAGTCCACTCACCAGTCCTTAGCGTCCCCGGGCGTCCCTGTCTGCCCTTCAGCATGGCTCACCTGGCAGCAGCCGCTAGATTCCTTAACCACTAGGAATTGGTCTTGAGCAATCCTTATCAGAACGGCTGCTCCCTCCGTTATCAGCTCTTCAGCTTAATCAGTGAGGCATTCACTCCTCTTCAAGTGTGATATCAGGAAGAGACCCCAGGATGAAAACTCCCAGAGGCCTCTGCTTCCCCCCCTTGCACTCCAAGAATCCAGGTCTCTTCCTCCCACCACCAGTTGAGCAGCTGCTCCAAGTTCTGTTGTTCCTTCCAGGCAGCCCTGGGCTTCTCTGCACCTGGAGGAAGCCCGTTCCTCCAGCAGTCTGTGCCGCTGTGTGCATGCCGGCTTCTCTCTAGAGTCCCCCCGCTGAGCTGTGCATGCCTTCTTCGGACACTGAGATTGTTAGAGGGGGAGCCATGCACTGCCGGAGTCAGCTGTCACCAGCTGAGCTCAGGACACTGCGGACTGCTTCCTTTGCATTATAATTCACTCCCCAACAATACAAGGTGCACGCCAGTCCAGCACAAATGGCTGGCCATGTGAGGAGAGGAGGGATGGATGGATGGATGGAGGGATGGATGGAGCTAGAGAAATCTGGTGTGTACGATTTTGTGGACAGAAAAGCCATCAAACTGATTTTGAGATTTTCCACTTGTTATACAGAAGCATCATTAGGTTGGCCAGCCGCCACAGCACACACCTGTAATCCCAGCACTACGAAAGCTAGGGCAGGAAAACCGTAAGTTCAAAGCCAGCCTAGACTAATCAGGCATTGTCTCAAACAAACACCTTATCCCCAAATAAAACATACATACCTATATGTATGCGTAGTTAGTAAACCAGGGTAATTAGTTTGCTGGTATTTCTTGTGGAATATGCTTTCCAGTTACATCTAATCTACTTGTAACTCAGACCTTATGTCTTGCTGTGTATCGGACTAAGTCAATGGCAACCTATTTGTGCCTATTCTTCTTAGAGTGCTTTGCTCTGTGTGGGCACTATTTGCTCTGTGGGGCCTAGTCTAACCCTTTCAAGAACTCTGGAGCAGCTACTGTTCTCGTCCTCATGTTAGAGGTGAGGAAACTGAGCTCCGGTAGGCGATCATTTCCAAGTCTTCCCAGCAGAGTGCTGGGCCAGGGCTTGAAGTTACATTGTGTGGCCCAAGCACCCGCTTTCCAACCATGTTCACCATCCCCTTCATTCAGCAGCTCTTCACTGAGTGAGCTCTAGCTGTGTGGCTAAGGGCCTCACCAGCGTAGAACTGAGGTTCATGGCTGGGGAAGATAAATTAGCCACCAGAATACACAACTAAATAGAAATCCAAGTGCTAAGGGGAACACAAGAGAAGCGCATCGCTACAAATAGTTCAAGCCTTATGGAGCTGACGAGTGAAACCTCCTTCTTGGTGGGTCCTTTAGAAGTATGCCTGAGAGCTGGACTCTCTCTAGTCTTTTAGGAGTCTGCTGTTATTTCTGCCTGTTTGGCCCTTGCAGTATCTGGTGGTTAATCTGCAGAGTCAGGATTGAGTCAGCCATGGGCTCTGTCCCATTGCCTGGAGCCATGATCCCTTACTCTGGGGCCTTTCCAGACATGCCCCTCCTGTGGGTGTGTGGTGAATCTTAGGGCTGGGCTCCTGGGTTGATGGAGAGCAGAGTAGGAAGTGAGGAAGTGGGTTTACTCCACTGGTGGGGGGGCTTCGTGGAGCAGAGAGGAAGCTCGGCACAGATAGGAAGATGGAGGAGACCTTGCCTGATTAGTTGAAGGAGGCTGGGGACCCCAGGCCATGCCTCTACACAAGATGCTCTCCGAGGCAGTGGAGCCACAATATGAACGTGGGAACAGCTCTCCCCAGCATGAGGAGGCACAGGGACACATGCAGGAGTCAGCCAGGACTTTTGACTTCCATGTGAGGCTGACACAGCTCCCCAGTCTGACGTCATGGTTGGTGCTAACACAGGACTTCCCTTCTATCTCATTTCACTGTTTGTGTTCAATTACTCGTGGTCAACTGTGGTCCAAAAATAACATTTGCCTTCCCTCTCAAGAGAGAGACCACAGCCATACAACTTGTATCCCCGTCTGTTATGGAACCTGTTCTGGTCTGTCACCCTTTATTGTTATTCTCTTGCTTTGCCTGGTTTGTAAATTCAGGCATGCGTATAGAAGACCAAACAAAGGATGGATCGACTCAGTACTATCTGGGCTCTTTAGGCCTTCCCTGGGAGTCTGGGGCTGCAGCCTTCTCGGATTTGGACGTGGACGAGAATGCTGCCTTCTGCAGTTAATTTTCATGGCAGTATGGTTTATGGTCTGACTTGGTTTTCCTGCAACTGGTCATGATGTTGACTTCCAAGAATAGGGCTTTTTCTTCTGACCAACCAACAGGATGTGGTCCACGAGGTCCCCAGCTGTCCTGGCCCATCAGAGCTGGTACATTGAGGATGGCTAGTGACTGCAAACTTCGGATGTTATTGCTGGCACGTGGGGGCTTCATCCAGTTCCTCGTGAGCTACCACTTTTTTTTATACAAAAACAGTCCAGGCAATCTTGCTGACTGCACACTGGATTCCACGTACTGTTTTTCTGCCCTACCCTGCTTATTTTTATTCATTTGGCCACTTTATTTTAGGAATTTGCAAAGCTTATTTTGGCAGCCTGATACTTATTGTTTTATTTCTGGCTGCTTGGCTTGCGTGTGAATACTTCAATTAAGCAGCGGATGTGGGCAGCCGCGTATTAGGGGCGCTGGTTTGCTGCCCCACTGTGTTAGTGCTGGGGTGGATTTGACTCCCCACTGTGGAGCGAGACCCCAGGGTGGGTTTCCAGCTAGGACAGTTGCCTGCTTGGGTTGGGTGGAGAACCGAGACACCCGGGGACACACCCCCTTCATTTGGAAAACATATTAAAGACCTGGCCAGAGGTCATGTTGCTTTTACAGGGCTGTGGAGTGTCTGCCGACCAGGCCCCAGAAGTGGGCCAGTTAGTTGTTAATGGTTTTTCTGTCTACAAGATACACTCAGATGGTCAGTTGATCTTCCTGGTACTCCAGTCTTGTGAGGCTGAGTGAAGAAGGCGCTCAGGAAGCTTTGGTGGCTGTTCAAGGGGGCTGGGAATCAGTTCTGTTCTTCACTAGTCCGTATCCTACTGGGGATTACAGAGGCATCTGCCTTGCCTGGTTCTTGTTAAGGAGGGAAAGAAGCCAGGCTTGTGGAGAAGTTTCACTCAGTGAAGTGCTTGCTATAGAGGTGAGGACCTGCGTTTAATCCCAGCACTTTCTTTAAAAATAAGGTGTGGGAGGGGGGTACGGAGACAAGAGGCTCCCTGGGGCGTCCTGGGTAGTCTAAGCCCCCAATGGAGAGCTGGGAAGGAGAGGAGGAAGGGAGGAGGGGAGGGGGGGGAGGAGGGGAAATCTGTCTCAAAAAATAAGGTGGAGAGCAGCTGAGGAGGGTGCCTGGTGTCAAGCCCTGGTCTCTCTGTGTGGTGCACACATGCAAACAAAGGGAAAACATTTAAACTAATTTTCTCTGTCTATGGCTTTTTCAAAATATGTCAAACTTTATTCCTGACCAGATTTTTGATGCCTAGCATCTATGGAAACTTGCTGAGAAGGAACTGAGAATAAGGCTCAGATCCAGCCAAAGCTGACTCCAATTTGGGCAGTATTTTCGATTCCACCTGAGGATCCTGGGAAGGGGCTCTTTATGTCCTAATCTCCTCTTGGGCATAGCCCCATCCCTGGGAGAGTGCTTGCTGCTGAGGCTTGGTGTAGAGGTGGAGGATGCCAGGGGGGCTGTGCATCGCCTCTTAGCTATCCCTGAATAGTGTGGGGGCATCGTGTGGACACCACAGGAATCCCCATGGTGGAGTCTCACTCCAGAGTTTCCAGTCACAAGCCCCCAACTTCTAAAAACCTGTGAGTGACCAACAGGCTGAGAGGTTCTAGGCAGGTATTAGGAAAACAGTCTGAAATAGATGCACTGATACCCCTCTATATTTACAAAATCACCAGAGCTGTCAATGAACCCAAACAAACACAAATCCTTTGTCCAAGCCCTTTACCTTGTAAAAAAAAAAAAGTCTGTTTATCTCTGAATGGCTCGGGTCTTATAGGATCTTTCACCAATGTACATCTCTGGTTTTTGTTGTCATTCAAAATTAAGATATGAATTGCCCTCTTAACCTGTGCTTGAGGTCTAGACATCGTGTTCTTTCTGTGTTTTGAGTGGAGAACGTCCATTGCTCAGACTTTGGGGTGTCTGTGATTCTGTTACCACTGAGATGGGTCAGTGTCATCTTGGGCTCTGATGCCTTTTCTCAGCGTCTGAGTTAGGAGTGTTCACTGTCCTGTGCCTTTGATTACAACTGAGTCCTAAATTCACTCTCTCCCCCTCCCTTTTTTCTGCCTCTCCTCCCCTCCTTCCTCTCCCATTCTCTCTCCTCCACTCCCCTCTCTGGACCTCTCCTCCCTTCCCATCTCCTCCTCCCCCCTCCATCTTTCCCTGCTCCATCTCCTCCCCTCCCCTTCCTTCCCTCTCTCCACCCCTTTCTCCCCCCTCTTTTTTGGGGGCATAGAAAGTAGATAGTGTAGCCTCCAGCTGGCCTCCAACTCTAGGACTTCGTGTCTTGTTTCTCTAAGTGCTGGGACTGCGCATCCACCCCCTTCTCCCCCCTCTCCCTGCTCTCTCCCCCACCTCCTGCCCTCTTCCTCTCCAGCTTTACTTCTGGGTTTTCAGGGAACAGGAAACACTCGGAACACATTTGATTTTGTAATCCCATCATCTAAGTCCAAACACCTTAGTGCAGACTTCTCTTCCGATTTGCCCTTAGCTTATATAAAGCTCAGAGGAGCATACCTGCCCATTTTTTGTTGTTGTTGTTGTTGTTCACTTCTTTCTGTCTTCCACTGACAAAGTTGAGAATTAAACAGTGCTAAGAGGCAAATAGGAAAAAAAGGGGGGCCATATATTTGAAAACCTACCAAGATTAGGGCTTTCCTTTTGTACATGAGGCATGAGTTTGTTTCCCTGTGACCTTGCTATTGACTATATTTTGGTTGAATTTTGGACAAATCAAACTGGAAGACCGATATGTTATCTGGTCTTGTTGGCATCATTTCATGAAGAAGAGTGGTCTCTTGGGGGAGCACGGTCAAGCTCTGTGGTTTAGGCAAGTGACCCAGTACTGTTCCATGTAGGGTTTGCATGAGGCATCGGCTGTGTGCTGGACAGATGTCACCAGCTGTATCTGTTCTTGCAGGCAGTAGTCAGCTCCTGATTTAAAACATACATATCCACACACACAATTTTATTTATTTCTAAATTATGTATGTGTATGTCTGTGTTTGGGTATGAGCATGCAAGTCTTCTGGAACAGGAATCACAGTTAGTTTTCAGCCACAATATGGGTTCTGTGAACCAAGTTCAGGACCTCTGCTAGAGTAAAAGATGCTCTTAACTGCTGAGCCGTCTTTCTGGCCCCCGATTTAGGCCTTATTAAAAGCACATTTTGGAATATCTGGAGTTACAGTTTGTTGTGAGTTTACCTCATTTTTCTATGAAATATTTAAGCTCCTTGAATGTGTGTGGTTTTCTATTTGTGTAGAAAGCATATACTTAGGAAATGTTGATGAGTGTGTAAATAATTCAGCATTCAGTTAATTAACCCAAACAAACTCTTGTTGTGTTTTAATTTCCACACTGCTGACTAAGCCAGCTGTTTTTGTATAGGCTTTGGGAGAGTTTAGGCAGCATGTAGATGTCTTAACCTTCTAATATAGGAACTGACACAAATCCAGAAATACAGGAGCTCATGGCAAAGGAAATTGTCACTAGCTTGGTTGATATGGAGATCTACTTATTTGGGGTCAATGAAGGCCTTGTCACGGTGGACACCCCTGGTCAATAGTTTAGAACTTTATTTATGATGTATATATAGCCTAACTCCTTTTGAGAAAGGATCTCTGAAAAGGTATATAGAGAATAGTCCAATTAAAAACAAGTTTTTTTTTGTTTTTTGTTTTTTCTTTTTCCGAGACAGGGTTTCTCTATGTAGCTGGAGAGATGGCTCAGCCGTTAAAGGCTAGGCTCACAACCAAAAACAATTTTAATATAGCTCAGGTGGTAGTGTGTTTGCTTAGTGTGCATAATGCCCAGGGTTAGAGGTCGGGTTTCATTCTTCAGCTTTGCATAAACCTATAAGCCAGATATAGCAGCATCTTCCTTAAACCCAGCAGGAAGATCAGGAGTTCAGGGCTACCCCTACCATATAGAGAGTTGAAGGTCAACCTGGGCTACTTGAGACCCTGCCTCAAAACCAGACACAACCACATCAGTTTCAGATGAGCCTGATAAGTCAGACCTGGGTCAGGTGGTAACACTGGCAGCTGAGGCAGGAGGGTTGTGAGTTCTAGGCCAGCCTGAGCCTGCATAGTAATATCCCATCCCCAAAAGGAAAATCAACAAAAAACCCCAAACCAAGCAAATAAGCAAACAAAATAAGAGTTTAATAGGAAAATATTAGGTCCTACTTAAAATGAGGATGAATTAAGCCTTTCCTGTCAGCAGGTAGGACTAACCCCATCTCTACAGAGGTCTTCTGGCTGAGTAGATCAGTCTGCCCAGAAGTAGTATGGGAGGAAAAATGCTGAACTTTCCCCCATACCTGGACACCTTGGAGGAGATCAGAGGTGAGGACAGCAGACAGTCTGTGCTGTAAACACTGCAGTCACAGCACACGTCACAGTTGTGTCTCTGTGAACTTCAGGGGGATTTTCTGAGCCAAACTTGCAGGAAACAGCAGTATATGTTTTCTGGGCAGATTTCCTGCTTTATAGCGCACGAAAATCTTCATGTCTTCTGGAATTGGTTTTTTTTTTTTTCTGTTTTGGTTCTAAACATTCACGACAGGAAATTTGCTTCACACCCCATCGTCCCCCCATCCAGTGCCTGGGACTTGACGGTCACTTCGGTCTGTCAAGTTAAAGGCACAAATTCATTGTCTAGTGAGATCGAGAATGCAGACGTTCTGGAAGACTGTTTTAGATGTGTGTTTATATACATAGAGATTTGCATATTTTAATAGTATATGTATGATACATATATTGCTTATCTGGACACACACACACACACACACACACACACACACACACACACACTTTCAAGTCTTGGCAAGTACAGAAGGGTTTACAGTGAGAAGCCACATCAGTCCATCTAGCCAGAGAGCCTTTGTCTGGAAAGAAACTGCAGTGTTTTTTTTTTTTTTTTTAGTTTCTTAACTCTCCAGAAATAGCTTACAGTTAAGTAATTGTGTAAAACACCCTCTAAGCACAGATGCCACCCACTACCGCATACAAGATTCGAGTGCCTTTAAACAGAGAACTCTTTATTCTTGTATAAGACTAATTTCTTCAGTGATTTTCGTTTCACTCCAGTGCATTATGTTTTTTTTTTTTTTTTTTTTTATTTTTTACTTTTTTGTTAATATTTATATCTTTTTTTTTTTTTTTTTATTTCACTCTGCTAAAAAAGTATTTTGATAAAAAAATGGTTAAAGTGTATGTACATTGATGTATTTCATGTGTCTAATCTGTTTTGATCTATGTACACATATACAATACATTTTGAAATGATAACTATAGCCGGGCAAATAGGTTCAGTATCATCTCACATAGTTAACCTTTGTAGGTGGCAGTGGGGGAGGGGAGGTACCGAAAATCTTCGAGCACGTCTCCAGTATGCAATATTCTTTTAAGAGGAAGCCCATCAGAAAGCAGCCCAGGGAACACATAAGGAAGTCAACAGAACTAATTACCAAGATGGAAAATGGGTCCAAGTACACTCACAATGAAAAGCAGAATTTCAAAAGAAAAGTGGAATTTTAGACCACCTTTTGAAGTCACCTGAGAAACCCAGGTGGCATCTCAAACGGGAGGAGATGCCCACCCACTTCATACTGTCCGTTCCTCTAGCAACTGTATTCATGTGTCCATTACTAGTGGTAGTGGTAGGTGTGTGTGTGTGTGTGTGTGTGTGTGTGTGTGTGTGTGGTGTCCATGCAGCTCACAGCACACATGTGACACACACAGGACACCTTTACAGAGTTGGTTCTCACCTTTCTATCTTTACAGGGGGTTGGGGGATAGATCCCAAGTTGTTCCACTAAGGGCCTCTTTACTTCCTGGGCCATCTTTCCTGGCCCTCATTCTCATTGAAAAAAAAATGTTTGTTATTGTATGTGTGTAAGTGCGTTTGCATTCCTGCTGTGACTCAGGAGGTCAGAGGACAGCTTGTGGTAGCCTGTTCTTTCCTTCCCTGGGACTCCTGTAGAAGGAACTCGGGCACCAGGCTTTATCTGCTGGTCCCAATAGTCTTTTTTGTTGAAGAATTATTTATTTTTATTTCCTACCTTATGGTTGTTGTTGCCTGCATGTGTGTATGTGCCTGGTGCCCATGGTGTCCAGAAAAGGGTGCCAGATCCCTTAGAGTTGGAGTTACAGATGGTTATGAACTCCATGTGGCTGCTGGGAATTGAATCTGGGTCCTCTGCAAGAGCCACGGGTATTCCTAAGCACTGGGCCATTTCTCCAGCCCCTCTTTCTTCGAAATAAATGTATTTGACCTTTCTTTTTAGTGGGGAGGTGAGGGCCATAGCATGTGTGCGGAGGTCGGAAGTGAATTTACAAGTGTCAGCTCCCTCCATTGATGGTGTAGGTCCTAGGATTGAACTCAGGCGGTCGGGCTGGGGGGGTCAGCCTGCTGAGCCATCTCTCTAGCCCTGGGACACAGTATTCCTAAGGTGAACCAGCCTCCCCAGCTGTACAACCCTTCCTAGACTTCCTCCTTTTCAACACCTTCGTGTGGTCTCCGTTTCTCCTCGCTCTCAGTTTTATTATGTTAGATCTGCTAAAATGTCACCAGTTAACAGCCCTTTATTGACCATGTTCTCAGCATGGCAGTGTCTGTATTAGGTTATTTGATATTTACTAGTATAAAAGGTTTAAAAAAAAAAACAACAACATTCATGGGTTTGCAATTTGTGTTACTTTATTTGAAACAGTGTTGGTCGCTTTTGTTTGTGTGCTAGGAACCCCTGGTGTTCCCTTTTGTGTGTGCTGTTCTTCTTGCTGTAGGGCTGGGTATCCTTCCCCTGCTGAGCAGCATCCTCAGCATCCTCAGCATCCTCAGCATCCTCAGCATCCTACTGACAATTGCATCTCCTTATCTTTGCATAAGATGAGTTTGTTTGGCTTGTGAATGGAAGGGCTGCCGTCTCCTGTTCTTTGCCGTGTGTTTCAGGTGTGGAGTTCTAGCTTGTTTTGTCCTCTAAGTATTGTGTTCATGAGTCAAGTTCATCCTCTTCCTTCAGGCTGTCTGGGAAGTTTTAAGTTCATGAAGTTTCCAGTTTATCCTCCAGGTCTGGGCTTCACTCTGCACACCTGTGGCATCTTTTTTATATTTGGTGTCCTGTCTACTGTTATCACATTTCTCCATTAAAGATATTGCATCATTTTATTTGGGGGGTGCTGTGTGTTCACATCTCTTCCCAGATCATGGCCCCTGTTTTTTGTGGACTTGGCCATGGAGTCCACCTTTACTGGTATTTGCTAGGCAGACACACATTGGGTGTTAATAGACACAGTTGGTTTATCTTGGTCTTATACATTGTAAGTACTCTGGTGAAGAAAATGTTTTTTTTTTTTAAAGTTCTGATTGTGTCTGTCTGTAGAGGATATAACAGACAAGTTCCTCCTACATTAGAGTGGAACTCTGATTGGAATCAGTGCGGATAAAGAGTGCAAGCCTGAGTGGATAGTTACGGTAACTGTGCATATTTGTATATGTGAAAAGGTAAGAGTTACATTCTTGCCTAAGAGAATTTCCCAAAAGCTCCTTTTGTGTAGCCTGATTCACAAATCAGAGACCTAAGGTCTCACCGGCACCTTCGTTTCCCTTAACACGTGCACATGCTTCTGAATTTGCCCAAGAAATAGAAATCACAGCAGAGGCACAAGACCAGAAATGTTGATGAAGTTCAGATGATAGCATGGAAAGCAGGAACAAGAGTCTTGATGCTCTAACAAAGCGTTCTTTCCCTTTTCTCGCAGATCTGTCTAAAAACAGGCTGGTGGAAGTGCCGATGGAACTGTGCCATTTCGTATCACTGGAAATTCTTAACCTGTATCACAACTGCATCCGGGTCATTCCTGAGGCCATTGTTAATTTGCAGATGCTTACCTACTTAAACCTGAGGTAGGTTTAACTGGGAACTTCTGACCACGTGCATTCAGGGACCAGCACAGAACCATGATACGTTCATCTGTCGTCTTTGCTATTCTTGATCATACTTGCAGTTAAACCACAGAAATATTAAACATGCCCTATGTCCTAAATTTATAGGGCCCTTCATATTGCTCTTGGTGCTGGACTTGCCCACATGTCATCTGGGCAAGGTTCGAAAAGGGAATATTTACATAGCATCCTTGTCCTCTCCCTGACGGTGTGTATAAGGATGCTGGTATGCTGTCTTCAGGAATTCATGTCGATTTTGAAGGAGGAAGGGAGAAGAATGGCAGTTAAGGCATTTTAAGAGAAAGGGAGGTAGCCATTCTTTGTGAGTTCAGTCACTTTAAGGAAATTGTGGAGGATCTGAGTGTGGTATAGTGCACACCATTAATCCCAGCACTTGGGAGGCAGAGGCATGTGGATCTCTGAGTTTAAGGCCAGCCTGGTCTACATAGTGAGTTCTAGGACAGCCAGGGCTACAGAGGGAAACCCTGCCTTGAAAAACCAACCAACCAACCAACCAACCAACCAATAAAAATAAAGTAAAACCAAAACAAACAAAAACTGAAAAGACCCCCAAACAAAAAGAGAAAGTGGTGCAGAACAGCTGAGCTCTCTAGCCAGATAGACAGTTTGCCTTCTTAATTCCCATTAAATTAAGCTGCTCTTCTTTGAGCATGCCTTACTATATCTTCAGTAAAGTAATGTAACACGTTAAGGCTGCAGACTAGCTCTAGCATTTCAAGAAAAGTGATGCTTTTAAAATCTTGGTTTTAAGCTTTGGAGCTGACTGCTCTGTTGAGATTCTAGCTCCTTGGTTCCCTAAATCTTTATCTCACGTTGAGGATTTCAGGAGAGAGGGTGGAGTTGTTTTATTCCTTCTATCTGAATGAAAACAAGTTCCCATGTTTCAGCCGGAATCTTCTCTCCTGCCGCTAGCATCTCAGTGTGTAAAGGGTAGGCCCAAACTCATCATGCAGGTTTGTGCTCCATAACTAAGACAGCTGAACCAGACACAGGGACTCATTATCCCAGATGATAATGCCAGTGTTGTTGTTGTTGTTGTTCCTTTGGTTTTGTCCTTTTGTTTTGGTTGGCTCCTGAAAAGTTAGGGGCCTTTTGCTTTTTTTTTTGTAGCCAAAAACAACAAAGAGGGCTTCCATCCTGTTTCATAGCAGTGCATGGTTTTCCTCAGGGTGAAAACATTCCTAGCAGTAGCTGTCATTGCCTTTAACCTCTTTTTTTGAAAATGAAAAATGGGGTACTGTTAGGTTATCTGCAGATTCATCTGTCTGATTGTGAGTTCTGCAGGCTCCTGGTTCATCTGACCAGCTTCAGTTTTCTTGCAGTTTCTGCCTCAGCAGGAAGCTTGCTCCCTTGGACATTCCTGGGAACCCACACAGCAGTGCCTGGAGATAATTGGTTCCCCGACTCCCCAAGAGATTTGTTCATAGATTGTGATTGTTGCCAAAGCAGATGCAGCTCTGCTTATTTACCCATTTTTGTCCTGTTATGATGGTTTTTTACCCCAGTAGTTAGCATACAATAAGTATTATACATAACAACATACATAATCAATGTGACTTCATGTCAATCTATTAAGTCCATATGTACCAAGAACTTTGGAACATAGTTGACTATAAAATCCTAAAAACACTCGATCTATTCTTACATTAAAAAAAAATAGTAATGTTATTTGTTCTAATGAGTTTTAAGTTGCATGTAATTGAGAATAGATTATTGCTGTCCTCAAATGAATAGGAAGAATATAAGGAGTATGGACCTGAGAATTCTTTAAGACAGGAAGGGGATGGAGAGATGGCTCTGCTATTAAGAGCACTGGCTGCTTTTCCAGAGGACCAGGGTTCAATTCCTGTCACTCACATAAGGGCTCACAACTGTCTGTAACTCCATTTCTGGGGATCCAATGCCCTCTTCTGGCTTCTTTGGGCATTAGGGATGTAAGTATTGTATAGATACACATGCAAGCAAAATACCCATACACATAAAATAAAATACAAATAAGTTAAAAACTTTAAAAAAAGACAAAGAAGTTGCTGGTGATGGCCGAAGACTAAGGAATGTGGTTGGCATTCTGTGATGAATTCCTACATGAGGGAAGAAGGAGGAAGTGGAGAGACTGTTAAAATGGCGTCCTGGCGTTCACCATGATGTCTCCGCTCCCAGTCTGATTGGCGATTTTCAAATTTTGTCTGTTTTTCTATTCCCATATTTCCTACTTTGAATAGTAACATGGGTGAGACTTATTGTCTTGCACCGAACCATGTGTTCTTTGAAGGAACATGATAGGAGGGAAAAAAATTAAGACAGAATGTCTCTTATCTCTCAGGAGATAAATGTGAGCTCGTATGCAATGCCTATGGTTACTCTCTAAGCTTTCAAAAAAGCTAGATAATAATTATTTTTTTTTAATTTTGTTGCATTTTAAATTTCTTTTGTATGGGGGAAGTAATATGTGCCAAGGCATGTGTGCAGAGGTCAAAGGGCAACTTTCCTTTTGCCTTGTGTGGGTACTAGGAATCGAACTCAGGCTTGTCGCAAGTGCCTTTACCCCATGAACCATTTTGAGAGCCCAAAATATTGATGTTCTAGTTTGCTGGAGGTAAACCTTTCTGACAAAAAGCAACTTAGGGAGGAGAGGGTCTATATGGACCGTAACCACAGACTTATAGGTTACGGTCCATCATTGAGGGAAGTCGGGCCTGAAGTTCAAGGCAGGAGCTGATGCAGAGGCCATGGAGGGGTGCTGTTTATTCCCATGGCTGGCTCAGCCTGCTTTCCTACACAACTGAGGACCACTTGCCCAGGTGTGGCACCACCCACAGTGGGCTGGGCCCTCCCACATCAATCATCAGTCAAGAAAATGCCCTATGGGACTTGCCCACAAGCGGGTCTCATGGTGGCAATTCCTCAATTGTGGGTTCCTCTTCCTAGGTGGCTTTAGTTTGTGCCAAGCTGACAAAAATTAGCCTGCACAAGTTGTTACTTTTGATAACCTCCTATAGAAGTCAGTCTAGATATGAATACGGGAATATGAAAGGATGATGGGACCGAGTTTTGAAGGAACCAAGAAGCTAGAGTTATATTATGTCATTCAAATAATCTTTAATTCCTGCTTGATTAAGAGAGTCAGGAGTTGGTCCCTGGAGCCTGAGCTATTTCTAGGCTTGGAAGCCATTTAGGTAGAGCGTGCCATAGCTCTTCCCTGAGAGTTTGTTTGTAGTTGTGAAATCGTAGGTGACTGCCCTATGTGTTTACTTGCAAATACAAGACCTCGTCTAGGCAGTGCCGTTGGCATCCTTGGTGGGGTGGCGTTGAGCAATATCACAATACTTGTGTTGTCTGTGTGACATCTTCCTGACTCAGACTGCCCCCCCCCTTCTGCTGGATGCAAGCTGGTAACTGGAAGAACTTGGGATATCGTATTTGGGTGACAAATTTCTAACAATTGGGGTGGGGGGGCGAGTTACCTACTTCTTAATCAATTTTAAATATTCATTTATTTATATCTATGCGTGGGAGTCCATTTTCTCCCTTGACCACGCATGCCCTAAGGATTGAACTTAGGCCGTCAGGTATGGTAGATGGCTCCTCTGAGCCATTTCAACAGCCCTGAGTGCATCTCCTTTATAAGCAACGAGAACATTGCCTTCTCTGTGGTGATTGGTACTTGCACACACACTCTCTCTTATTAACTAGGAAGAAGGACGTTTTAGATAAAGCAGTGCAACACTATCTTCCCAGAGCGCATGTTTCTGTACTTACAATTAGGCCCCATGCTGCTGTGCTTCTGTGGTGGTGGGGGTCACACCAGGGCGCTGCACATGGAAAGCTTACGCTCCGCCAATGGGGCTTCCGGCTCCAGCCCCATTCTTGCTGTGTTTAGATTCCTCCCTCTCTTAATAAATCATGTGCAGGAATTACTAATTTTGTACACTCTAAAATAGAAAAGATTCCATATAAAGATACCTTGAATTTATGAGAGATGTTCGAAATTGGTTCCACCCCCTGAGAAACGTGTAGATTTTAGCAGTGTAAACAGCCATACATATTTGAGGATGGTGATGGTGATGCTGTTATTGATGATGATGATGATGGTGATGATGATGATGATGGTGGTAACGGGGTGGGGACATGTTGCAGCTGCTTAGCCAGGTTCTTGGCTGGGATACTTTTTTCCTTATGTTATCTTCAATTTTCACATGGCTGCGTTTTGCTAAGGATCCTCATGTCTTCTCAAGAGGCAGGATTAATTCACACAGGAGAGCATCTTCCCCATAAACTGCAGTTAAAAACATGAAACTGTTTTCCGCATTCTCTCAGATGATGGAAATGTAGTAGTATTTGGGGGAAAACATTGATTTATTGCTGTTTATGTAGCCTGTGTTTGAAGCATCTAGCTTCTTTTCATCTTTGCTCCTTGGTGTTCACAACCAAAGGTTATGTTAGTTTAGTGTATGTGCCCCCTGTCTTCCTGTTAGAAAATGTCTTTGTCCAAGAAATGTGGCCAAGAACAATAAAAGTGATTCAGCAAGCCTGTTGCTACGTAGCAACAAACACTTGGAACGGGAAACGCACAGAGAAGCCGAAAATCTATTTTAAATGGTTGGAAAGGTGTTAGTGTTCCATAAGAAACGAGAATAGCCCGGAGGAGCGGAGGGCTTGGCAGCGGCGAGTGTTGTGAATCTCAGAACAGAGAACATAGGGGGCCCAGCTCGGAGAAGTTTGGGGATGGAGGCGGCAAGAACTAAACCTCTTTAATCAGTGCTTCCAGGACGAGGGGGGGTGGGTTTCCTATTCGCAGAGGAAACACGACCAGCTGGGCCTGGATTGCTCCTCAGAAGCCCTGTCTTCCCAGCTTCGCTGGAGTGGGTTTGGAGCTGTTGCCTGTGAAGAGGCTGGTCTGTTGCATGAAATGTTATCACACTGTAAAAGGAATGCATCTTGGCTGCCTTCTGCTCCTGTGGTATCCTTTTTGGCTGCTAAACAATGTGCACAAAGAGCCAACTTCCTGATGGTCGTATAACCAGTATCCCCACATTCTTCTGGGACTCATTCTCAGAAATAATCTTTAATCCTCAGAATACCTACTCTTGTATTTGAGGGACCCTGGGTCAGGGCAGCTTTACAGAGCACAGTTGTTTCATTTTTGTTGTTGTTGTTGTTGTGAAACAAAAATCAATTTTCATTGTTCTTTTTCCATGCGCTGACATTTCTGAAGAAGCCATATGTGGCAAAACAGTGTATCTTCACTCTAGAAAATGGGAAAGTTGATACTCTTTGTATGAACCTGGAAAGGGTTTTGTCTCAATTAATACAAACTTAAATCCCTACCTTTTTATGAAGCTCTATTCAAAAGGAAAATGAGAACGTGTGTGTGTGTGTGTGTGTGTGTGTGTGTGTGTGTGTGTGTGTGTGTATACTCATGTGTATGCATATGTGCATTTGTGTGGCTATGTGTGCACATGCATGTGTGTATGTGTGGGCATGCACGTGTGCCCTTGTGTATCTGTGTGTGTATGCATGCATAGGTGTACCTGTGTGTGTGTGTGTGTGTGTGTGTGTGTGTGTGTGTGTGTAGCAGCTAGTCTATGATAGATGATAGTCATGTTGTATCTTATAAAATCGCAGATACACAGAGACACCAAAACACAGTGAACCAGATTGGAATTTGATGATATCAATCTTAAGTGAAACCATTTTCCATGGAGTGGGAGAAGTAAAAGAGGCCATTGGGACATCCAGGCTACACAGCACAGCTGTCTCCATGTAGCTTAAGCCTTGGTTTTTCTAAGTCCGGGCGTTTGTTAATATGGTCAAACGTATAATCAGTGGACCCTGAACTTTTGGATATGTTTATGAATCATTCTGCGTGAAGTGTGTGTAAATTTCTGTCTCCTTTGTTTTGTGCTGGCAGGCTGCCAAACACAAATAAGTTAATGGGATATTTCTTACCAAATTCCATTCCTTTTAGCATAGCCCAAACTTGGCAAGACTCCTGAGGAGGATTTTTCCATTCTATACACCTGATCACAGATGTTTTAACTCCCTGTTTGTATTGGGAGGGGAAAAAAAGCCAGCAACACAAAAGTGACATTGTGCTCTCAGCAGGACGCAGTCTGAGTTTGCTGGCTTTGTTTTCAGTTCTGTTTCTGATCTTTATAGGGATGTTAAGGTCTTTGTGCCCCAAAGGAGCGCTCTGGAAATGAGGTGAATGCTCACTCTGAATTCACTGAAGAAATTTCTGTTCACTTACAGTAATTCTCAGTGTTTATTCTGTGGTCCCAAATGAGCAAGTTCCAAATTGCATTTATTTTCCTAACTAGACCAATAAAAGCCCCTTGAAACATTGCCATTTCATTAATAAGCAACTCACTACATTTCCTGTATATGAGTTGAGAGACGGGAAACACACACACACACACACACACACACACACACACACACACACACACAGAGAGAGAGAGAGAAAATTCTGGATCTGGGAAATAATTGTTGTTCTCATCACCACCAGCACCGTTTATCTGTGACATCACTGAACAATCCCTTCTGCAGCCCTTGTAGCAGTAGCTGTGAGGCAGGGTAGTTTTTCCCAAGTCAGACACTATGTGAGTGACAGAAATGAGTGGGTGTCCTGCTTTGGCATTTCATAGATTGGGAGCACTTTGACCTTGTCATCTTTCTGAGTGACATCTCCACTGTATTCCATGCTCTGTAGAACTGTTTCATGAACCTGGAAGTAGTTGTTTGGGAATTTTTCAGGGGACAGCCTAAGTGTGGAAACACGGAAACAAAACAAAACAAAAACAACTTTGTATTTGAAATGTTGCAATAGTTCCTCCTTTTATTCTTCAAACTGTAAGTTTGTGCATTTATTTCTCACCCCCCAGGTTATTTATTTATTTATTTATTTATTTATTTATTTATTTATTTATTTATTGGAGATAAGGTCTCACTATGTAGCCCTGGCTGTCCTAGAACTTGAGGCCAGGGTGCCTTCAAACTTCAAACTCACAGAGATCTGCCTACCTGTGCCTCCTGAAGCTGGCATTAAAGGCATACACGACTATGCCCAGCCCCCAGGATTATTTTTAATTGAAGATGAGGGGTGGGTGTGGGGGTATGGGGGTGTTCCTCCGAATTGGGTTTCGATTATATTATCTGTTGATCCTTTATTTTCTATTTTGCTCATTTCTGGTCTGATTTATCGTTTCCTTCATTCTGTTTTGGGTACAGGTTTATTCATTTCTAAGCTTTGGCTAAACCTGCAGGCCTCCTGGTTGTGGGGTATATGATAACACCGTGAATCCCGAGTGTGCATGTGTGTTACTTAAATAAAATCAGCCAGGAGGCGGAGCTAGCAACTGGTTGGCAGAAAGTAATCATAGAGACTCAGAGGGAGTCTGGAAGACTGATAGAGGGATGCACAGGAAGTAGTAGGGAGGGACTTTGAGTGTGGCAGTCTTTTTTGGTTTTGCGGAGTGGAAGGAGTCTCTTATTGGAGACACTGGTGAAGAGGGAAGGTCAGCTAGTTGTTCCTCAGCCTCTCTGAGCTAGCAGGTTTTCACCCCAGCCTGTGACTCCCAAGTCTTATTGAAAAATAGAACAATAGAGATTTAGTTGGAAAGTGCATTTGGTGGCAGTGGCAGGAGGCAGATCCCACTGGGTGAGTAACTGTGGAGCTGCAGTTGTTGGCTGAAATAGCAGTACCTTCAGGTATAGCCACGGTGCCGGAGATAAGACAATACCTCCTGGCTCAGTGCCCCCAGTGCCAGGTTATAGTCTTGTGCCACTGTGCCTGGCCTTACTCCCCTTTTCTTGTAAGAGCTTTCAAGGTGTGAGTACATAGAGTCTCCGGTGAATGCTGATATCTTTATATGTAGTGTTCTAGTTTCTAAACCAACTATAAGGACAATTAACGTAGTAGGATTGTAACTTACAGTTATTGAGGCTCCAGTACAAGACTGGGAAGCTCTGTAAATTGGGGTCTCTGATGTGGATAGTATATCCTGACAGAAGCGTGTGACAGAACAAAACAAAACCACCCATCTCATGATCCAGGAAGCAAAGAAACAGACAAAAGGGGGCTCTCTTCCAGAATGTGCCCCAAGTGACTTAAAAGTACCTCCATGAGGCTCCGCCCACCTCCACAAGACCCATAACTCCTCCTCTCCTGAGATCACCACCCCAGGTGCCCAAGCCTAGTTGCCTAAACCATAATATGCACTGTTTTTTTTAAAAAATCACCCTTCAATCTTCTCTACTTTCTAGTATTACTCTGACCAACGAGCTTTACATTTCTGTAGCCTTATTTTAAGTTACCTTTTAAAATTAATTTGAATTTGATTCATTGTTTCAGGGAATGTTCCCAGTGTGTAAATTCTTTAGATGGGTCAAGATTTGCTTTCTAGTCTGTGCAATTAATTCCATGAATAATTCTTGTGTACTTGCTGGGGGAATATATATACGTGTGTGTGTGTGTGTGTGTGTGTGTAAAGAAAGTTGTGGGTGACTTTTAAATTTGGGGTTCACATCTCTTCCACTGTAACACATTTGGCGTGTGAGGCTGGTGTGTTACTGAGACTTCCACTGCTGTGCTTAAATAACCGGGCAGAACCCCAGGAGACAGGAGGAGGATTGGAAGCTTCCTTTTCATTCAGCAGTTCATAAGCTTGCACGACCCCTGCTGGGGAGGGCGTGGCCGAGCAGGGCTGCTCTCCTCATAGCAGCCAGGAAGCAGCTGGAGAGGATCCCAGTGCCAGTGGACTTCCTCCCCCTGCTCTCCTTCCCCCTGCGTCCCCAGCCTAGGAGCCGGTGCCCTCTGCGATCAGAGCACTCATTCAGATTTCGGTCATCACGTGAAAGAGTTGTACAGCAGTGAGCTCATCGCACGGGCTGTAGATGGGGAAAATATTTCCTGGAGGTTGTGTGGTTTTTTCCGTTTGGAGCAAGTATCCTGAGGACTGTGAGGGCCCTGTTGCCTGAAGGTGGGTGGTGGGGCAGAACCAAAGCCTGTGTGCGCTGTGGAGAGTCAGTTAGCCTTCAGGTGGTCAGTAATTTGAATGAGAGCCCTACAGGGAGTTTATGCAAATGATTTTGAGTGCTGTCTCCTTTGTAAGTGATGACTCCTCATGAGACCCTGGTGACCTCAGCCAGAATGTGCCCTGGAAATCAGCCTAACTTCAGTGTGGTGACCATTGAGTGTCTGGCTGTAGTGCTGACATCTGCAGGCACTTAGGGCTAGCCAGGCATCCTTTATTGCTGTCTTAGGTAAAGGAAGCTTCTCCTCTTTATTCCTTGGAAGTCACCAGACTTTTATACTTAGATCTGCAGAGACCCCACAGGACGGCTCTGCAGCTTTTACTCCTGTAGAAAAACATGATCACAGTTCAGGTAGGATATGGTTGATCATAGCTCAGTGATGCTGCCTGTTCTGTTAGGGATGAAGCTGAAGGGTCCATGTACCTTCCATAGTTTCTAGGAGCTTAGTACTGATTCATGAGCAGAAAAAGAACTCAGGAGGTATCAAAAACAACGGAATTCTGTTTGGTAATTATACCAGTGCCATTTTCCTGCTGTGGCCTTGACCACTCTTTGCTGGTGACTTTTCTGCCTCTTTCTGTTTCTTCTGTTCCCAAGTCTAGATGGCCTTTTTCTTCCAGCGCTTACTTAAAACCCAGATTTTCCAAAGCTTTGGACCTTACAGCTTCTTCAAGACCTGTCTTAAAAGTCCCAAGTTTATTCTTCATCTGTTTGGCTCCTTTGAACCTAGATTTATATCAACTGATGAATGAATAATGAAAATTGTTAGAGTCATACAGTGTAATGGTATTCAGATACTGAGAAACTATGGAATTCACAACTAAACAGATGGAGCTGGAAACAATTATTTTGAGAAACCCAGACCAAGAAAGATAAACATCACACATTTTCTGTCTCTGTGGAAGTTGGTGTTAAATCTTCAGATATGTGTTTCAATTGTGAGACTTATAATGTTCATGAAACTAATGAAGTGCCATGGGAACTGCTATGAATAGAGCAGAGATAAAATACACGTATAAAAAAGGAAACATGGACCAAGTGGAAGTAAGCTGAGATGGGGGAGTGGAGGTGGGCAACCAGAGGGAGAAGGGAAAGAGATAAATAAAACCAAAGGACTTTTAAAAAGACATGGAAATTGACTATACTTTAATATCACTAATATACACTTACACACAGACAGGCACAAACACATACACAAAAGGAAATGAGAGAGGAGAGAGGAAGATAGAATTAAAATGCAGTTAAACAGAGGAACAATGCACCTACTAGACAGCATTGGATAACATAAAAAACTCTTATCCTTTGCCTGCCATCCAGGTCCTCTTGGATGTCCCTTTTATACCTCAAAATCCTGCACAAATAAACTGAGTGTAGAGGTTCCAATGAGAACGGCCCTGTAGTCTCGTATGTTGAAAACTTCGTCTCCAGTTCCTGAAGCTGTTTGGGAAGGATTAGGAAGTGTGGTCTTGCTGGAGGAAGTGTGTCACTGGGGGCGGGCTTTGAGGTTTCCAAAGTCACAGGCAATTCCTGGTTAGCTCTCTCTGCTTCCTATTTGTGGTTAGAGATGTGAGCTGCAGATCCAACTGCCTGCTGCCTGCTGCGTCCTCTCCCACATCATGGACCATTAAACCTCTGGAACCATCAGCCAAAGAACCCCTTTTCTTCTCCGTGTTGCCTTGGTTGTGGTGTTTTACCACAGCCATAGAAACGTAACCAAGACTTCACCCGTTTCGTGTGTATCTTGGCTTCTTTCCCGCTCCCGTTGGTGCTTTTACACTTGGCCATCGCCTCTGCTTGAGATCTCAGGATTATTTTGGCCCCTTTCCCACACCCCTTTTTACACTAATCATGAACGACCAGTGCAGCAATTGATTGCCTCCTGCTGGAAGATCTGTGCTTTTCTCCTGCCGTTTTCCTGGATGTCCTTTGCTTTTCTTATTCCAGAATGAATGTACACAGGGATGACCCACAAGCTTTGGTAATCCTGGTGCTGAGAAGATGGTTGGCTATCAAAAGCTTGCTGGCCAGTCAGTGTGGTAGTATTGTGTTGCCCCAAAATATTGTGTACCCTAATAAACTTATCTGGGGTCAGAGAACAGAACAGCCACTAGATATAGAGGCCAGAAAATAGTGGCACACACGCCTTTAATCCTAGCATTCCAGAGGCAGAAATCCACCTGGATCTCTGTGAGTTCAAGGCCGCATTGGAAACGGCCAGGCATGGAGACTCACATGTCTTTAATCCCAAGAAGCGAGCCTTTAATCCCAGAGAGTGATGGCAGAAAGCAGAAAGATATATAAGGCGTGAGGACCAGAAACTAGAAGCATTTGGCTGGTTAAGCTTTTAGGCTTTCGAGCAGCACAGTTCAGCTGAAATCCATTCGGATAAGGACACAGAGACTTCCAGTCTGAGGAAACAGGATCAGCTGAGAAGTTGGCCAGGTGAGGTAGCTGTGGCTTGTTCTGCCTCTCTGATCTTCCAGCGGTCACCCGAATACCTGGCTCCAGATTTATTTTTATTAATAAGACCTGTTAAGATTCATGCTACAAGTCAGCCTAACCTATATGGCAAGTTAGGGGCCCATGAAAAACCCTGTCCAAAAAAAAAAAAAACAAGGTGGCTGGCTCCTGAGGAACAATTCCTTATGTTGTCCTCTTGCTACACACATGTGTGCATGCACACATGCACACACATGCACCCCTGAACACACATGAGCACCCTCCCTGTAAACACACACAAGCATATAACTACAAAGCTGTGTTGTTGGTTCTGAAAATGTTAGATAAATTAACATTCTTGGTGATACTGATATTGAGTTCTTTTTGAAGACCTCCCTTGATTTTTAAGCATTTGTTCCATCTTAAATGAAGTAGATTTCAAGCAGCAGTTTTTACAGTAAATACCACCCTCTTTGAATTTAAGAACTTTAGACATAAGGAGAAAAATTATTTGAGGTTGAGGCATTATCTAATCAAACTGGACATTGCTTAGCAGTGGTTGCTACCCAGTTGGGGTGTAAAAATATGGAATATTTTAAGCAGTGAGTTATTTATACTCGAGAGGAGACTGATGGACTGTTATTGTGGGAAACCAGTGCAGTTGTGGTACCCAAATATGGTCCAGGCATGCACAGCTGAAAGCCTGTGCAGCAGCTACTTCAAAATGGGGCTGGACTCTGAGGAGTGGCTTGGAAGGTTCGTTCTGGGGGTCTGGCTTTGATACTGTTCTCCTTTCAACCCAAATCATTAACCCTCTTAAAACACGCCTTTTACATGCGTGGCCATGAAATTAATTGGCATAGCTCTCAAGAACACGGTTCAAGTTTTAATTGAAATAATCACTGTGTGTTTCTAGTTTCAAGGCATTTGAAGTTTGCAAATGAGGGTCACATTCAGGCTGCAGTTAGCACAGTAGTAGCACTCGTGAGACCCTGGGTTAAAGTCCCAACAGTAGTCAGTAAATAACCTTTCAGATTGAAGAAATTATGTAACACATTACTACCTTTGTTCTACAATTAAGCATAAAGATAGTCTTTCTTTGATTTTAGCTTTATAGTGTAGAATTAAAGTGCATCAAAAATATCACGAGATAACCCCAAGGCAGGCATTTGTAGTTCATTGTGGAGACAGATTCCTGTGGGAATGAAGGACGTGGGGATGGGGGTGTTGTGATGAAGGGGAAGTCTTCAGTCATTAAGGGAAGTGAGGGTGAGACACTTGGCCAGGGTGGGCTTTTCAGGAAGGAGGAAGCAGGAAAAGGAAGTGGTTCTCTATGGATATTGTTCCCTGCCATTGTGAGTATGAAAACTAGCAGGTGTCGTATGTAAAGCAGAAGACAAGCTGTGCTGCTTTAGTGGGAGGCACACATTTCACACCGAGGAATAAAAATAGAGTCAGGTGAGGTAGCCTGTAGAAAAGGAAACTTCCTGGCTAAAGTAACGGCTGCTTCCTGCTGGCCAGGTGCCCAGCACAGGCAGGCAGTCAGTACAGATGTTGATGTCTTCTCTCTGCTGGGAGCAGCAGAGGTTGAGCCTGGGGTGGCCACCCTGGAACCAACCCGGTAGCTCTTCAGGCTTCTGGTGTTTCCTTATCAGTTCTGTGAAGGTTAATGATTTCTGTGACTTCTGAAGACCTAGAAGTAGATCCCAGGATTCACGTTTTGTTAGAGAAGAAGGTGCTGGAGTGAGGGATGATGGCAGGGAAGAGCTCATTGTGAAACATGCCCAGTCCTGACCAGACTAAACACAGGACTTGCCTGGGATTAGAGCCTGGTGTGTCTCTCCTCAGCAGGTCTTTGAATGATTATATTTATTTTTACTGGGATGTGTTTTCCCTGATTGAAACATAGAATCATATTTTGTTCATTTTCTTTTTTTAATTTACCCAAACTAGTAATTATTATACAATAAACTTCATAATATCATAAAATATCTAAATAACTTAGGTAAAATTCTCCTAATTGTCCTACACACTTTTTTTTCTTTTTGTTTTTTTCAAGACAGGGTTTCCCTATGTAGCTTTGGTGCCTGTCCTGGATCTCACTCTGTAAACCAGGCTGGCCTCAAACTCACAGAGATCCGCCTGGCTCTGCCTCCTGAGTACTGGGATTAAAGGCGTGCACCACTACCCGGCTTGTCCTACACATTAAAAAAATTATTTAAATTTATTTTATATGCATTGGTGTGAAGGTGTCAGATCCCCTGGAACTGGAGTTACAGACAGTTGTGAACCGCCATGTGGGTGCTGGGAATTGAACCCAGGTCCTCTGGAAGACGAGCCCCAGTCCTACACATTTTTAATGTGCTGTTTGACACACTTAACAAGTTGTTACACCTTTTAGGTCTCCAGCAGTGTCGCTCCCTGCCCTGCTTCTGATTGTCTTGCTAGTCATTTCTTGAGACAGCTGACATTTTAGCAGTTAAGGACAATTGAACTAGTTAAGCTCACATCTGCTCTTTCGTTAACCTTCCTTTATAAACCATATTAGTCGCTGGGTACGGATGGCTTCATTTTTATGTAAGGATTGAGTGTCTGGCTAAGCACTTTTGCATCTAGAATTTCATGCTAGGTAGCTCTTTCAAAAATATGTTTTTCATTTATTTATTTGAGTGTTTATATGTGCGTGCATGTGCGTATGCCTCTGTGTGTGTGGGTGTGTATGTGTGTCTGTGTGTACACATATGAGCCACATAGCACATGGAGGGAGGTTTGACGACAACTTTCTGCAGTCAGTTTTCTCTTTGGTTCGCGGGTGCTGGGGATCCAATGCAGATAGTCAGCATTGGTGGTAAGCTCCTTGCAGAACCATCTTACCACACCAACGTAGATCTTACTCTGTGCAGTTTTTAGCCAGCCAAACCAGAGAGACTAAACGGCTTACCTAAAGCTGTAGGTAGAAATGAATGTTTTGGCAGAGGTGGGATTTGAATTCCTGTCTTTTGGCTCCGGAATTGGTGAGCATTCTACACAGTAGTACAAAGTCATAGTAGATACATCTGTGGTGAACTTTTATTTATTTATTCATTTGTTTGTTTTGGTTTTTCGAGATGGGGTTTTTCTTTGTAGCTCTGGCTATCCTGGAACTGGCTCTGTAGACCAGGATTGCCTCAAACTCATAGAGATTCGCCTGCCTCTGCCTCCTCAGGGTTGGGATTAAAGGTGTGCACCATCACCACCCAGTGATAAACATTTTTCTATAAATTATTCCTAAGTCAGTTCTTTGTACCTTTATTAAGTGAAGACACATAAACACACAACTGTATCCTGTATAACTAGGGGAAATAAGAATATTATTCCCTGACAATGAAATCACATAGAGAATATTACACATCTATGTTTTTACTTATTTCAAGAAAAATAACCCCAAAATAAACCAACAAAAAGTCATTAATTTAACCTCTCAAAATGGACACTGATAAGTACTTTAGTTAAAAGATATACAAATAATGCTCTCTGAAAATGACAAATCAGAAACATCTTGGCCTGTGAATCCTTAATTTAGGAACAAAGGCTGGGGTGCTAGTATTTGAAAATTCACCCTGTGGATTTTGTCAACAAACAGAGCCATAGATGGTCTTGAGCTGTGTTACTTGGTTTTATGATGAGAAATAAACACCTGAGGAGTTACTCAGCTGAGAAAGACAGCCAGTGACATCAGAGGACCTGGTGAAAGCCAAGCCTTGGTCCCTCTCCTCCCAGACAGGGCAGGGCCAGTGGCAGGAGGAGGTAGGCAGGCTCTCCTGAAGTAAGGACAGGAAGTCTCAGGCCACCACAGTTGAACCCGTGAGTCTGTGTCAACCCCAAGGAGCCCATTCTGCTACAAATCAACTCGTTGGTAAAGAGTTGACAGAAATAAACATTAAATAAAAATAGCTTTTAGACAGGCTCACTGATTTGATTGGAGAATAAATATTGGCCTTATCAGGTACCATGTGGCCTTATTCTTAAACATTCTTTCCATGAAGGCTCTGTTTATAGCCCGGAGGCTTATAGGAGCCGAGTGGAGAATGGGGAGGAGATTGGGCCCTTGGGGCTGGCCTGAGAGAAATGGATATCAGATGAGTGGTTTCAGGAAGCTAAGGCTGCTGACGTCTGCAGTCGACCTGGGGCTAGAGGGATACAGTCGCTCTTCCTCTTCAGGAATGTTTCTCTGGGAGACCATAGGCCGTTGTTAGTCATGAAAACTGCATATAATCCCAAAATACCTTTCATCAAAATATATGGAGCGATGCTGAAGGAGCAGGTAGGTGGCATTGAAGGAACACGCTCCTGCCCATTGCCACGCTTTTATTCTGACTAAATACTTAACCCCACAGACTTGAGGCTGGCCAAGCAGCTTTTGGTGTAAAAAGCATTCATTCCCACCAAAGAGGCCATGGGTGCTTCATAAGCTTAGGTTTTTAAAGAAAATGCGTGTGTCTTTATGGATGTCTTTGGTCAGAAAAAGGGTCACTTGGGTCACTTAACCGGGTTAGGCACCTGCATCAGGTGGTGAGACCTGTAACAGAGGTATTGGGAAGATTTCAGTGTGGATTGGAAGGTAGACATTTCTGGAAATACCCCCGCCCCCCACATACTCCTTTCCTCAGCAGAAAGTTGAGATGTGCCTCCATCCTAAGAGAAACGCCCAGTTAACTTTCTTTTTGGCCAGTCCTCACTTTGTGAAATAGGATATCTATAAACCGTTCTGTTTTTTATAGTTCTGGTTGTGAGCCTCGCCTTTTTAACGGCCGAGCCATCTCTCCAGCCCCGGTTCCGCTGGGTGAGACCAGGTCTTGCTCTGTCACCTCGGTGTCCCTTCTCCCTCAGCTCCCTAAGTGTCGGATTATAGGTGTGGACCACAGGCCCAGTTGACATATTCATAAATATTTCATAATCACAAGTTACGTTGTGAATTATTTACTCGTCACCTTTTAATAACTGAGTTCTCTTTTATAGAGGTGATGGCTACAGAGCCCTTCTCAGAGCTTGAGAAAAGCCAGCCGAGCACCAAAAGGACCCTTATCCAACCAGTTCCTTGACCAGGTCTTTGTAGGGGGGAGAGGGCTGTGGGAGGGATGTGAGAGGGCCGAGAGGCCGGCTGGTGGCTCACTTCTCCCCTCTACTGTTCCCAGAGATTGGAAGAGTGTCATAGTCTGTCTGTTTTTCTAATCTTCATAGCCAGGCCCGGGGCGGGGTGGGGGTTAGGGGGTGGGACGGGAACTCTTCTCTTTCCTGCTGAACCTTTATAGGAAAGCTCCTCTGCCCAGTTGTGGAAATAGCTTCCTTGCAGATCTGGGCCATGGGGAAAATAGTTTGTGTGCTGTTTCTCACCCTAATAGAGCTGGGCAGCGTGCGCCTGCAGTAGGAGCAATATTGAGGTGTTGAGCGGTATTGAGATATTGAGGGCCTCCATTGGATAGGCTCCTTGCTCACCACAGCACCTGCTTTTTCTGAGCGCATAGGTCAGAGGTGCCCATCTGTGCACCAGATTCCTTTCCCTAACTATGCACAGGGGAGGCGGAGTCTCCTGTATAGGTTATGAACCACCGTGCATGGGTTATGTGCATATCTCAGGGAGTTCTCATAGATAGAAACACCCATGTGAGGAGCATCTAATCCAGTTTATCTTGCTAGATGATGTTTCTTTTCTGATTCATAAAAACACTTGTAGGAATTTTGGAAAATATGGCAAAATGTGCAAAGGAAAATAAAAACCACTTTTTAGATACCTCCCCCAATGATCACTAATGATATTTTCGATAGGTTAGAACTCTTTCTTTCTTATTGTGACTTACAGATGTTTTGACCTCTAAATAGGCGTGAACACAGGGCATGGCATTGAAATGTCACGCATGTGTGCACAAACACAGGGAAGTTTTTAATAGTTGCAATCACATGCCATTGGCTTCATCTACAGAAGCGTGGGGGAAAGAGAATCAGAGAAACTGTAACCCATCTGTCTCTGTGGTTGGTGGCAGGACAAAGGGCTTGGGGGGTGACGGGGAGGCTGAACTAATTGGCTGACAGGAACATGTGGAGAGGCAACAGAGTTTCATTCATTGACTCTTTGTCTGACTTAGAAAACTAAACACGGCCAGTAGGAAGTTGAGAGACTTCTGTGTGATCTCTTCATGCAGAGTGGAGCAAAACCCCGTCCGACTTTGTTGGCTACTCTGGGAAGCTGAAGCCTCCGGGTACCAGGCATCCTTTGGTAGAAGGCTGCCTTGTTCCTTTCCCTCTGCTCCTTTGCAGGCACTCAAGCCGACTGCAGTTGTAGCAGCTCCTTTTTAACGGTATAGAGCTGGGTCAAACATTGGATTTATAGGTTGCACTGATTTATAGGTTGCACTGATTTATAGGTTGCACCAATTCCCTCCCTACAGACAGTGACTCTCCTTTGAGAAGCCACACCCATGTACACCCAGTACACGCACATGGCTGTGTTTCACTTTCCCCCAAGCACCTCTCTTCCTCTTCATGCTTAAAACCAGTATTAAAAATCTTGGGTGCTGGAGAGATGGCTCAGTGTTTAAAAACACTTGCTGTTAGCCGGGCGTGGTGGCGCACGCTTTAATCGCACTTGGGAGGCAGGAGGCGGATCTCTGTGAGTTGGGCCAGCCTGCTACTAAGTGAGCTAGGAAACACAAAGCTACAAGAAAAAAAAAACAACAACAAAAAAAACAAAAACAAAAACAACAACAACAACAACAAAAAACACTTGCTGTTCTTCTAGAGGACCCAGGTTCACTCTGTAGTTTACAATCATCCCGTACTAGTAGATCAGATGTTCTCTCTGGACACCTGCACTCATGTGGTGCACGTTTGCAGGCAAAACACTCACAAACATTAAAAAAGAACTCTTCTAGCAGTAAATTCTGAATGTCCCTTAAAAAAAAAAAAAAAAAAGACTGAACAGTGCCGGCAGAGTACCGGTCCTGTCTGACTGAGTTTCCTGTCCACGTTGTCAGGATCTGAGAGCAGTGGCATTAGTTAGACGGCGCTCTGTTCATGTAACAAAGCAGTTGAGATGGTCAACTTAAAAGGATGAAAGGTTCGGGTGGCTTTCTTTGGGAAGTTCCAGTCTCGTCAGTTAGGCGCCATTGCTTCTGTGTCTGTTGCTAGGTGGTGTACTCCATGGCCAGAGCGCCATGGTACTCTCAGAAGGTGGTGTGCTTTTCGTTGTTGCTGTTTTTTCAAGACAGGGTTTCTCTGTGTAGCCCTGGCGGTCCTAGAACTGACTCTGTAGATCAGGATGGCCTCCAAGTCGCAGAGCTCTGCCTCGGATGGATGTGCTAGGATTAAAGGTGTGGGCTACTACCGCTCGGCTGGTGGTGGGCTTTTAAGAGGCATCCTTTGGCTTCTTCTTCTTCCGGAAAACACCAAATGGTGGATGAGGCCGGTGCAGCGGGAGGGCTCGGAGGACCCGAGGGCCCAGGACTAGGAGGCCGCAGCGGCTTCCGCGAGGATTCGATTCGGCAGCAGTCTTAGGTGCAGCGGTCGTGGTCCGGGCTGTGGTCGAGGCCATGGGGCTCGTGGAGGTAAAGCTGAAGACAAGGAGTGGATCCCTGTCACCAAGCTGGGCTGCCTGGTTAAGGACATGAAGATCAAGTCCCTGGAGGAGATCTACCTGCCCTCCCTTCCCATTAAGGAATCCGAGATCATTGACTTTTTCCTGGGCGCATCTCTAAAGGATGAGGTTCTAAAGATCATGCCAGTGCAGAAGCAGACTCGGGATGGCCAGCCGACCAGGTTCAAGGCTTTTGTCACTATTGGGGACTACAATGGTCATGTTGGTCTTGGTGTGAAGTGCTCCAAGGAGCCACTGCCATCCGAGGGGCCATCATCTTGGCCAAGCTGTCCTTTGTCCCTGTGTGGAGAGGCTACTGGGGGAACAAGATTGTCAAGCCCCACACTGTCCCGTGCAAAGTGACAGGCCGCTGTGGCTCTGTGTTGGTGCGTCTCATCCCTGCCCCCAGAGGCACTGGCATCGGCTCTGCTCCTGTGCCTAAGAAGTTACTGATGATGACTGGTATAAATGACTGCTACACATCAGCCAGGGGCTGCACTGCCACCCTGGGCAACTTTGCCAAGGCCACCTTTGGTGCCATCTCCAAGACCTACAGCTACCTGACCCCCGACCTCTGGAAAGAGACTGTGTTCACCAAATCTCCTCATCAGGAATTCACTGACCATCTTGTGAAAACCCACACCAGAGTGTCTGTTCAGAGAACCCAGGCTCTAGCTGTGGCCACCACATAAGGGTTTTTATACAAGAAAAATAAAGTGGATTAAATCTGTTTAAAAAAAAAAAAAAAAGAGGCATCCTTTGGGGACTATTTATGACCCGAGCTGTAACAGCACTAGCTCCATTGGTCTTGGTTTGAGGGTAATGAGGGAAAAGTTGTCCTTCTGTCCTTCCAAGGAGCTCTGTGGCACCCCACTGTGCAAAGCTGCCTCCTGCCAGGGCCCCTCTGTGTGTTTTTAATGCCACCCAGGAGTTGGGGAGAGTTGTGAGCTGCAGTGTGGTGATTTGATGCCTGTACAGGTGAAAGGAACTACCTGGTGCTTAGCATCTTCCCGTCCTTAAACTATGGTCACGTTTCCATGGCAACTTTTCGGCCCATCACTGATACTGAAATATGTGACATTTGGAAAGTTGACTCGCCCGACTCTGCTTCAGGACTGCAGAGTGCATTCTTTCTGTCAGATTGCATTTTTTTTTGAATTGTAAGTTTATTTTTTAAAAAAAATATTTCATGGTAACTAAAAAAAATTGAAAATAGTTTTTTTTATGTAATACATTTTAATTACAGTTTTCTCTCCTCTAACTGCTTCCAGATCCTCCCAACTCCCCACACACCTAAGTCCATACACTTTCTTGTTCTTTCTTTTTAGAAAGCAAATAGACTTATAAAAAATAATAAGATAAAAACAAACAGACAAACAAATGCACAGGTCAAAAAAAAAAAAAAAAAAAAAAAAAACTTAAGAGAAAGTACAAGAAACACATGTCAAAGCAGAGACACACACATTCACACATATAGAAATCCCATAAAAACCCAAACTGGAAACCATAATATATGAGCAAAATACCTGTGAAGTTAAAAAAAAAAAAAAATCGCAGACTAAGCATTTGAGACACCCTCCCCTCCCCGCCCAAAGGGCCTCCACAACCACTATTCAGTTCATTTTGTGTTGGCCATCTACTGCTGGGCGTGGGACCTGCCCCTAAAAGTGGTTTGTATATCCAGTGAGACTCCATTGGAGAAAAATTCATTTTTCCTTTGCAAGCAGTTATCAATTGGAAATAGCTTCTGGGTTAGGGACGGGGGCTTATATCCATTTCCCCTCTCACCACTGGGACCCCATCTGACTTAGACTAGTACAGACCCTGTGCATGCTGCTGGTCTCTGTGAGGTCATATGTGTGTCAGCCCTGCTGTGTCTAGAAGGCCTGCTGTTTCCTTTGCATCTTCTATCCCCTCTGGCTCTTAAAATCTTTCTGCCCCCTCTTCCGTGGAGTTCCCTGAGCCCTGGCAGGAGGATTTGATGTCGACATACCATTTAGGATGAGCATTCCAAGGCCTTTCACTCTGCCCACTGTCCAGTTGTGGGGCTCTGTGGTTGTTCCCATCTGCTGTAGGAGGAGGCCTCTGTGATGATGGCTGAACAAGGCGATGACTATGAGTGTAGCAGAGTGTTGTTAGGAGTCATGTTATTGCTACGTTGCTTTAGCAGAACGATAGTATTTGTTTTCCCCCAGGTTCATGGCTTTTGCTGGTATCAGGTTATTGGCCACCTGAGCAGTGTCTTGTCTGTGTTCCCTCTTATGGAATGGGCCTTAAGTCCAGTCAGATAGGGGTTGATTACTCCCAGAGCTTTTTTGCTTTCAGTGTACCTGTGTATCTTGCATGCAGGCCACCATCGTTGACAGAAGGTTTTATAGCTGGGTTGGTGTTGACTATCTCTTTAGATAGCATGCTAATACCTTCGAGTCAGCAGGGGTGAAGGCTCTAGGCAGGCACCAGCCTGGCTTCTCCATGTTCTGTGAGTTGCTGAGGTATTATCTCCGGCAATTGGCCGTACTCTCAGTTTGTGGAGGGCCACCAATAGCCTTGGCAATAGCCTGGGTTGTGTATGGGTTTCCATGGGGCTCCTATGGCCAACAACTCCAATGAGATGTAACCTCAAGGTTTCATTTGGTGGCAAGAGGTGTTTTGTTGTAGCTTTGTCTCCTGGTCATTTGGTGATTCCATTTAGATTTCTTTCATATTTATATATATTTTAAGAAGCTTCTACTGTAGTAGGTTTTTATATGACCCCTCAAATGGCCCTTAGTGTTAGCTGCCCCTCCATATTCTCCCTCTTATTCCACTTTCCCTTCCCCTCCCTGGATGCTCCTGTTCAAGTCCCCTCTCCCAATCCATCAATAACTATCTATTCTATTTCCCCTTCCTAGGGAGATCCTTCCCTCCCCCATCCCTTACTCTATACTTAACCACTGTGGTTATATGGATTGTAGTCTGCTTATCGAAGACTTACTAGCTAACATCCACATACATGTAAATATATACCATATTTCTTCTTTTGGGTCTGGGTCACTTCATTCAGAATGATTTTTACTAGCTCTATCCATTTACTTATGAATTTCATTTTTTTTTTCCATTTGAGTAATAGTCTGTTACATAATTGTACTACATTTTCATTAATTACTCGTCTGTTGAGGAATATCTAGGTTTCTTCCACTTTCTGACTACTATGGAAAGAGCAGCAATGAACATGGTTGAGCAGGTGTCGCTGTGGTTGGATGAAGCATCTTTTGAGAATATGCCCAAGGGTAGGATAGTTGCTTCTTGAGGTAGATGAATTCCATCTCCCCAAGGAAGTGCCACACTGCTTTCCCTAGTGGCTCTACAAGTTTGCAGTCCCACCAGCAGTGGACGAGTGTCCCCTTACTCTGTGTCCTCGCCAGCATGAACTGTCATTTGTTTTTTATCAATCTTCACCATTCCGATTGGTGTAAGATGAAATCTCGGCATGGTTGTCAAATTGCATTTTGGTATTTGTTATCCAATCTTGTCTATCCACTCCTCCATTCTTTTTTTATGTATTTTTTTCTTGTGCACTTAATAATTTGAGTGATTTCATAGACAGAAGTATTAGAGTTTTTATATTTATAAAGTATCTTCTCATGTTCACAGCTGGGCATGCTGTGCAGGCTGTGATTCTAGCATTTTGGAGGTACAGGCAGAAGATCATGCTGTTGAAAGCCAGTGTAGGCTATGGAGGGATTCCAGGCCCCCCAGGGCTACAGGAGAGCCCCTATCTCAAAAAACCCAGAGAAAAAGGTACTTAGCAACAAAAGAGAACCTGCTCACAGGCAGCATCATGAAGTGGCCTTTCTGTTTACATGTGTTCTTGTTGTATTGTCTTTACAGCCGAAATCAGCTGTCCGCCCTGCCCGCCTGCCTGTGTGGTCTGCCTCTCAAAGTCTTAATCGCAAGTAACAACAAGCTGGGATCACTGCCTGAAGAGATAGGTCAGCTCAAACAGTTAATGGAGTTGGTATGTTACTGATTTCTAAGATGTTCTTCTTTGCTAACTAATCATAACCGTTAAAGGTTCTCCGAAAGACTTTGTTATAGACGGACAAGAAGAAGGCAGTAATCATCCTTTCCCCTCACTGTAACGAATGCCCAAGACTGGGAATGTTATAAAACAGATTGTTAAATCACAGTTTTGGAAGCTGAAAGTACATGACCAAGCTGGCCGTATCTGTTTGGCCACTGCTGAGGGATTTCCTCATCCACAGCTGATGGCATCACGGTGGGAGCAAATGTATGAGGGAAAGAGCACATGACTAGACCAGTAGCCAAACAGAGGGAGGGGGGGCAGTTTTGCTATTTTATAGTGATCCACTCTCGCTGGCCCTTACTGGGGTCCTGCAAGCACTATGATAATCCTGACTAAGGCCATGTCCCAATCCTCTGATCATCTTCCATTAGGCTCCACTCCTTAAAGGATCCCCCTACCTCCTCTTCCTCCTACCAGCCTGGAGACTAAGGTTCCGGTGCATGAACCCTTGGGACCAACATAGAAACTACAGCAGGTGCCTATTCTTTGGAGACAGCGTGTGATAAAGTCATTAAGTGAGGGGACCTGACAGTGGCATCCTTGCTGTGTGGTGTTATGGTTCCTGACATTTACAAGTTGCCTGTGGATGACACCTGAATCTTAACAGGTTTGCAGTTTCGAAGTTGACAGGTGATGGCATTGTAGCGACATAATTTTTGCAGATTGCATTTACATACAAGATGTATGGTTAAGTTAGGAAAATCTCCACTATCTAAGATTGGAGGCCATAC